>NC_069507.1:3678127-3688127 GCF_027579735.1 Bombina bombina
CACAGTGGATGTTCCGCCTAGGGACTATCATACCTGGTGGCCTGAATACTATGCCAGACTTTAAAAATCTATTGTAGTGTGCTACCGACTTGGGGTACAACCGGGGTGGCATGGTGGCTCTGAGTTGCACTTCGCGGTGTCCCCTTTTTTTGTAGGGGGTTCCCCGCATTGTTCTCTCAGCACTGTGGGTTGGGATCATTTTTGATTCCAATACATAACGTGGAAGCCTGGCCTACCTGTGTTAATTACTCACATCTGCACCTAAATCTTAATAGTCTAGGCAACATGGAACTTTGTGTGAAATATAGGACAATAATTGTTGCATGTAGTCTTTACCTTAAATTTACAATTCTTCGTTATGTTTGAAAAATATTTATCAATCGATAGCAAGTATTAAGTGCGATTTACACTATCTATCATAGATATACGATCCTGACGTGGGTTAGACATATATCCTCAAATGAACCCCACAATTTATATCGGGATGGTAGCTACCTAACACCTATTAGATATATTGGACAGGTAACATGGCTATCCTCGATCTAACTAATATAGTTATTGACTGACATAACCTGTCCAGTTTCTTAGGTAGCCTATCTGCCGTCAAGTCTATGAATACATTTTTCCATTGATACGGTTTATATGTATCATCCACCTTACAAAGTATTTATTCTTAGATACAATATTGATATAATGTATGGACGGCGATATCACATTTGGTCTCAAGGTAGACAGAGGTGTGCACTGCATACATAGGTTTAAATCAGTCACATTAGCCTTCCTATTCATCTCAGTGCTTGTAGTTAGTTCAGCCTTATCCCAGCTCATATTCATCACTTGTAATTCTACATGAAGTTTAGAGTTATCCATTAACACATTATAAATATTGGGGATGGGCTATTAATGGCACAACAATGTAATCCAATTTGAATTTGATTTTAATTTCCTTCGATATGTTCCACCTTAGGGATTAGGTATTTATCATATCCCGTCTTAAAATTTTTAAATATATATAGTCTGTGTTATTCACTTTAAATGTATGTATGCATTTGAGCAGCTGTCTATTGTTGTTTCCATGACAACGGTTGTCATAACAATGTACACATACACCACACAGTTTGACACGATAAATGGAGTATATTAACAATGTTGATAGTTTTAAGCACTTATCACTCCACACCGACACATGATGTATATAACCTGGAAGCTAATCAGGTTTTTTTGAGTATTTTTTGAGATTTGTTGTTTAAATGCATAAAATTCGTAATTTGCACTAAACCGGAAGTGACATTTCAAACTTCCGGTAGTAGCCAAGACGGTGGAACGCATTATGCGTTCCACTGCCGATAATCTTGCTGCGAAAGCTGGGGGAGATGTGAGGTTTGTGATTGGTACACTTTGGTTGTAAAACACTATAAAATGTTTGATTATTGTCACTGTTGTATGCTGATGATGGGGTTATAATACCCCGAAAACGTTCCACATTAAAAGTTTGAACAAAGACCTGTGAGTGCAAACGTCTGTTCCTGTATTTTGCCATATCTTTGCACCCAG
Source organism: Bombina bombina (assembly GCF_027579735.1). Taxonomy (NCBI): domain Eukaryota; kingdom Metazoa; phylum Chordata; class Amphibia; order Anura; family Bombinatoridae; genus Bombina; species Bombina bombina. The sequence continues at coordinate 3,679,682 of NC_069507.1, forward strand.
GCTGTCGGCAATTGGTGGGTTAAGCTGGAAGATGTATTATATATATATACTGACATCTGTGATTGTTGCTGTTTTGATTGGCGGTCATTATTTTGGTATTTATGCTTTTGGATGCAGTCTGACGTGTGTTGTGTGTGTAGGGCTCTAGCCTATGAGCGAGGAGGTGTGGCCCTAATGACCTATAAAAATGTAAAAAACATAATTTATGCTTACCTGATAAATTTATTTCTCTTGTAGTGTATCCAGTCCACGGATCATCCATTACTTATGGGATATTAACTCCTCCCCAACAGGAAGTGCAAGAGGATTCACCCAGCAGAGCTGCTATATAGCTCCTCCCTTAACTGCCATTACCAGTCATTCGACCGAAAACATGCAGAGAAAGGAAAACCATAGGGTACAGTGGTGACTGTAGTTTAATGGAAAAATTACCTGCCTTAAAGTGACAGGGCGGGCCGTGGACTGGATACACTACAAGAGAAATAAATTTATCAGGTAAGCATAAATTATGTTTTCTCTTGTTAAGTGTATCCAGTCCACGGATCATCCATTACTTATGGGATACCAATACCAAAGCTAAAGTACACGGATGACGGGAGGGACAGGCAGGCTCTTTATATGGAAGGAACCACTGCCTGAAGAACCTTTCTCCCAAAAACAGCCTCCGAAGAAGCAAAAGTGTCAAATTTGTAAAATTTGGAAAAAGTATGAAGAGAAGACCAAGTTGCAGCCTTGCAAATCTGTTCAACAGAAGCCTCATTCTTAAAGGCCCAAGTGGAAGCCACAGCTCTAGTAGAATATGCTGTAATTCTTTCAGGAGGCTGCTGTCCAGCAGTCTTATAGGCTAACCGTATTATGCTACGAAGCCAAAAGGAGAGAGAGGTAGCCGAAGCTTTTTGACCTCTCCTCTGACCAGAATAAACGACAAACAGGGAAGACGTTTGTCGAAAATCCTTAGTTGCCTGTAGATAAAATTTCAGGGCACGGACTACATCTAGATTGTGTAGCAGACGTTCCTTTTTCGAAGAAGGATTAGGACACAAAGATGGAACCACAATCTCTTGATTGATATTCCTGTTAGTGACCACCTTAGGTAGGAACCCAGGTTTAGTACGCAGAACTACCTTGTCTGAATGAAAAATCAGATAAGGAGAATCACAATGTAAGGCAGATAACTCAGAGACTCTTCGAGCCGAGGAAATCGCCATTAAAAACAGAACTTTCCAAGATAACAACTTGATATCAATGGAATGAAGGGGTTCAAACGGAACCCCCTGTAAAACATTAAGAACTAAGTTCAAACTCCATGGTGGAGCAACAGTTTTAAACACAGGCTTGATCCTAGCTAAAGCCTGACAAAAAGCTTGAACGTCCGGAACTTCTGACAGACGTTTGTGTAAAAGAATGGACAGAGCTGAAATCTGTCCCTTTAAGGAACTAGCGGATAAACCCTTTTCTAAACCTTCTTGTAGAAAAGACAATATCCTCTGAATCCTAACCTTACTCCATGAGTAACTCTTGGATTCGCACCAATATAAGTATTTGCGCCATATCTTATGGTAAATCTTTCTGGTAACAGGCTTCCTAGCCTGTATTAAGGTATCAATAACTGACTCAGAAAAACCACGTTTTGATAAAATCAAGCGTTCAATTTCCAAGCAGTCAGCTTCAGAGAAATTAGATTTTGATGTTTGAAGGGACCCTGGATCAGAAGGTCCTGTTTCAGAGGTAGCGACCAAGGTGGCCAGGATGACATGTCCACTAGATCTGCATACCAAGTCCTGCGTGGCCATGCAGGCGCTATTAGAATCACTGATGCTCTCTCCTGTTTGATTCTGGCAATCAATCGAGGAAGCATCGGGAAGGGTGGAAACACATAAGCCATCCCGAAGGTCCAAGGTGCTGTCAAAGCATCTATCAGAACCGCTCCCGGATCCCTGGATCTGGACCCGTAACGAGGAAGCTTGGCGTTCTGTCGAGACGCCATGAGATCTATCTCTGGTTTGCCCCAACGTTGAAGTATTTGGGCAAAGACCTCCGGATGAAGTTCCCACTCCCCCGGATGAAAAGTCTGACGACTTAAGAAATCCGCCTCCCAGTTCTCCACTCCCGGGATGTGGATTGCTGACAGGTGGCAAGAGTGAGACTCTGCCCAGCGAATTATCTTTGATACTTCCATCATTGCTAGGGAGCTTCTTGTCCCTCCCTGATGGTTGATGTAAGCTACAGTCGTGATGTTGTCCGACTGAAACCTGATGAACCCCCGAGTTGTTAACTGGGGCCAAGCCAGAAGGGCATTGAGAACTGCTCTCAATTCCAGAATGTTTATTGGTAGGAGACTCTCCTCCTGATTCCATAATCCCTGAGCCTTCAGAGAATTCCAGACAGCGCCCCAACCTAGTAGGCTGGCGTCTGTTGTTACAATTGTCCAGTCCGGCCTGCTGAATGGCATCCCCCTGGACAGATGTGGCCGATAAAGCCACCATAGAAGAGAATTTCTGGTCTCTTGATCCAGATTCAGAGTAGGGGACAAGTCTGAGTAATCCCCATTCCACTGACTTAGCATGCACAATTGCAGCGGTCTGAGATGTAGACGTGCAAAGGGTACTATGTCCATTGCTGCTACCATTAAGCCGATCACCTCCATGCATTGAGCTACTGACGGGTGTTGAATGGAATGAAGGACACGGCATGCATTTTGAAGCTTTGTTAACCTGTCTTCTGTCAGGTAAATCTTCATTTCTACAGAATCTATAAGAGTCCCCAAGAAGGGAACTCTTGTGAGTGGAAAGAGAGAACTCTTCTTTTCGTTCACCTTCCATCCATGCGACCTTAGAAATGCCAGTACTAACTCTGTATGAGACTTGGCAGTTTGAAAGCTTGAAGCTTGTATCAGAATGTCGTCTAGGTACGGAGCTACCGCAATTCCTCGCGGTCTTAGTACCGCCAGAAGAGCACCCAGAACCTTTGTGAAGATTCTCGGAGCCGTAGCCAATCCGAATGGAAGAGCTACAAACTGGTAATGCCTGTCTAGAAAGGCAAACCTTAGATACCGGTAATGATCTTTGTGAATCGGTATGTGAAGGTAAGCATCCTTTAAATCCACTGTGGTCATGTACTGACCCTTTTGGATCATGGGTAAAATTGTCCGAATAGTTTCCATTTTGAACGATGGAACTCTTAGGAATTTGTTTAGGATCTTTAAATCCAAGATTGGCCTGAAAGTTCCCTCTTTTTTGGGAACCACAAACAGATTTGAGTAAAACCCTTGTCCTTGTTCCGACCGCGGAACCGGATGGATCACTCCCATTAATAAAAGATCTTGTACGCAGCGTAGAAACGCCTCTTTCTTTATTTGGTTTGTTGACAACCTTGACAGATGAAATCTCCCTCTTGGGGGAGAGAATTTGAAGTCTAGAAGGTATCCCTGAGATATGATCTCTAACGCCCAGGGATCCTGGACATCTCTTGCCCAAGCCTGGGCGAAAAGAGAAAGTCTGCCCCCCACTAGATCCGTTCCCGGATCGGGGGCCCTCGATTCATGCTGTCTTAGGGGCAGCAGCAGGTTTCCTGGCCTGCTTGCCCTTGTTCCAGGACTGGTTAGGTCTCCAGCCTTGTCTGTAGCGAGCAACAGCTCCTTCCTGTTTTTGTGCAGAGGAAGTTGATGCTGCTCCTGCTTTGAAATTACGAAAGGAACGCAAATTAGACTGTCTAGCCTTAGGTTTGGCTCTGTCTTGAGGCAGGGCATGGCCTTTACCTCCTGTAATGTCAGCGATAATTTCTTTCAACCCGGGCCCGAATAAGGTCTGCCCTTTGAAAGGTATATTAAGCAATTTAGATTTAGAAGTAACGTCAGCTGACCAGGATTTTAGCCACAGTGCTCTGCGTGCCTGAATGGCGAATCCGGAATTCTTAGCCGTAAGTTTAGTTAAATGTACTACGGCATCTGAAATAAATGAGTTAGCTAACTTAAGGGCTTTAAGCTTGTGTGTAATCTCATCTAATGGAGCTGATTCAAGTGTCTCTTCCAGAGACTCAAACCAAAATGCTGCTGCAGCCGTGACAGGCGCAATGCATGCAAGAGGTTGCAATATAAAACCTTGTTGAACAAACATTTTCTTAAGGTAACCCTCTAACTTTTTATCCATTGGATCTGAAAAGGCACAGCTATCCTCCACCGGGATAGTGGTACGCTTAGCTAAAGTAGAAACTGCTCCCTCCACCTTAGGGACCGTTTGCCATAAGTCCCGTGTGGTGGCGTCTATTGGAAACATCTTTCTAAATATCGGAGGGGGTGAGAACGGCACACCGGGTCTATCCCACTCCTTAGTAACAATTTCAGTAAGTCTCTTAGGTATAGGAAAAACGTCAGTACTCGCCGGTACCCGCAAAATATTTATCCAACCTACACATTTTCTCTGGTATTGCAACTGTGTTACAATCATTCAGAGCCGCTAACACCTCCCCTAGTAATACACGGAGGTTTTCCAGCTTAAATTTAAAATTTGAAATATCTGAATCCAGTTTGTTTGGATCAGAACCGTCACCCACAGAATGAAGCTCTCCGTCCTCATGTTCTGCAAATTGTGACGCAGTGTCTGACATGGCCCTAATATTATCAGCGCACTCTGTTCTCACCCCAGAGTGATCACGCTTACCTCTTAGTTCTGGTAATTTAGCCAAAACTTCAGTCATAACAGTAGCCATATCCTGTAATGTGATTTGTAATGGCCGCCCAGATGTACTCGGCGCTACAATATCACGCACCTCCCGAGCGGGAGATGCAGGTACTGACACGTGAGGAGAGTTAGTCGGCATAACTCTCCCCTCGTTGTTTGGTGAAATATGTTCAATTTGTACAGATTGACTTTTATTTAAAGTAGCATCAATACAGTTAGTACATAAATTTCTATTGGGCTCCACTTTGACTTTAGCACATATAGCACAGATATCTTCCTCTGAATCAGACATGTTTAACACACTAGCAAATAAACTAGCAACTTGGAAATACTTTTCAAGTAATTTACTATAATATGAAAACGTACTGTGCCTATAAGAAGCACAGAAAAAGTTATGACAGTTGAAAATTAATAAACTGAAAAGTTATAGCATCAAATCTTTGTAAAAAACACAATTTTAGCAAAGGATTGCTCCCATTAGCAAAGGATAACTAACCCTGATAGCAGAAAAAAAAAAATACAGAAATAAACGTTTTGTTTTTTTTTATCACAGTCAACTACAATCTCACAGCTCTGCTGTGAGTGATTACCTCCCTCAAAACAAGTTTTGAAGACCCCTGAGTTCTGTAGAGATGAACCGGATCATGCAGGGAAGACAATAAACTTCTGACTGAATTTTTTGATGCGTAGCAAAAGCACCAAAAAAGGCCCCTCCCCCTCACACATAACAGTGAGAGAGATCAGTAAACTGTCATAAATTAAATAAAACGACTGCCAAGTGGAAAAAATAGTGCCCAAAACATTTTTTCACCCAGTACCTCAGAAAATTAAACGATTTTACATGCCAGCAAAAAACGTTTAACATTAAATAGAGTGTTATTAAAAAGCCTGTTGCTAGTCCCTGCAAATTAGGCTAAAGTTTTATGCATACAGTATAATTCCAGTGAAGTGCCATTCCCCAGAATACTGAAGTGTAAAATATACATACATGACAGCCTGATACCAGTTGCTGCTACTGCATTTAAGGCTGAGTTTACATTATATCGGTATGGCAGAATTTTCTCATCAATTCCATTGTCAGAAAATAATAAGCTGCTACATACCTCTTTGCAGATTAATCTGCCCGCTGTCCCCTGATCTGAAGTTTACCTCTCCTCAGATGGCCGAGAAACAGCAATATGATCTTAACTACTCCGGCTAAAATCATAGAAAAACTCAGGTAGATTCTTCTTCAAATTCTACCAGAGAAGGAATAACACACTCCGGTGCTATTATAAAATAACAAACTTTTGATTGAAGGTATGAAACTAAGTATAATCACCACAGTCCTCTCACACATCCTATCTATTCGTTGGGTGCAAGAGAATGACTGGTAATGGCAGTTAAGGGAGGAGCTATATAGCAGCTCTGCTGGGTGAATCCTCTTGCACTTCCTGTTGGGGAGGAGTTAATATCCCATAAGTAATGGATGATCCGTGGACTGGATACACTTAACAAGAGAAAAAAGGGGGGGTGCTCCTGACTCGCAGTGACGACCCGGTAAGACACACATGATTTTGAGTTTTTCATATGCACAGTAAGTGCAATTCACACTAGTGGCATATTGATGCCAGATTTATCTTGATGTCATGCCCGGAGTAAGTGTGTTTATTACAATATGGGCCGATTTCAAACATGACACGCAAGGGGAGTGACTACATTGTGTATTTACAAGCGTATCCGTGGCAACGCACTTTAACCATACAGATGAGATGGGCGGTAGGATCTGTTGCCTACGTAATGAATGCAGGTTTGGGAATGTTCCATTCACCTACAGCTGGGGCATGTTGTGGCTTGGGATGTTAACAGATGGGTAGGATCAGTGCTTATATACAACTCTTCACATGTTTTCGATCAGATTAATATTATAACACAAAATAAGATGGTTATTTTCCACATGTACACACATATATTTGAATGATATAGATATATATTTTCTTTGTATGAAGAGTCTTAGTTTTGCACACGTTCTCCTGTGATTGGAGTTTGATCTGGGGGAGGGAGATGTAGGCCTTTATAAGTTTGTTCATTTGCACTTTGTGTTTGTCAGAAAAAGGGACACTAGAGCTTCTGAAACGTCACTAATTCAATTTTTCACTTTGATGTCAAAAGACCAGTGAGTGCTTTGTTTTGCTTGCTGTTATATACTCCCTGATAGCACCCTGGCAGTTAAAGTATGGTGGTGAGAATGCATGCACAGATATATATATATAGAGATATATAGAGATATATATAGAGATATATATATATATATATATATAGAGATATATATATATATATATATATAGAGATATATATAGAGATATATATATATATATATATATATATATATATAGATATATATATATATATATATATATATATATATATATATATATAGAGATATATATATATATATATATATATATATATATATATATATAGATATATATATATATATATATATATATATATATATATATATAGAGATATATATATATATATATATATATATAGAGATATATATATATATATATATATATATATATAGAGATATATATATATATATATATATATATATATAGAGATATATATATATATATATATATATATATATATATATATATAGAGATATATATATATATATATATATATATATATATAGAGATATATATATATATATATATATATATATATATATATATAGAGATATATATATATATATATATAGAGATATATATATATATATATATATATATATATATATAGAGATATTATATATATATAGATATATATATATATATATATATATATATAGAGATATAGAGATATATATATTATATAGAGATATATATATATATATATAATATATATATATATAGAGATATATATATATATAGAGATATATATAAGTATATAAGTTAGGAAGATATATAAATATATATAAGAGTTATATATATATATATATATATATTAGAGATATATATATATAGGAGAGATATTTATATATATATAGATATATAGGAGATATATATATATATGGGACCTTCCGAGTCCAATATACAAAACCTGACCGGTCAGGGGATGTGCGGAACAAGTTGCGCAATATGTAAATGCAGCACAATACAAAGCTGACTTTAGTAAAGCCTGTCACACTTCCTACACCCAGCTGCACACAGCACCTCTGTGAAGAGGTAATTGCTGGGCAGGTAAAACGTAGTAAGGGATCTAAGAAAGTGATGACAGCTTTATAACAAGCGGGATAAGCTAGTCAGATATACCTTGCAAACTGTACATAGAAGAATTTATATTCAGAGGGGAAGTGTATTCCTGGGATCAACTACACCCTGCTGCAGCCGACGCCTCACTCAGGAGGTATAGCGGTCGGGCAGGTAGAAAAATGGGATCTAAGTGATCTTAATGGAAACACGCCCTCAGGATATGTACATAAGTAGATAGACCAGACATTTAAATCTTCATGTATGGATGACATGTATTGCAGACAAGGTATAAGTAAGTACATTCAAGAAAACAGCGTTATTGCATGCCATGCAGAAAAGCAATTAGGTGTGTTAGTATTCAGCATATGTCTGTCCATTTTAAGTTCCTAGAAAAAGCTGTGCCCCCTCTCGACAGAGTGGCGTTTGCCAGGTGCGAAATTCATGCACATAAGCCAAAGCTGATTCATGCAGTTAGCGGCAAGGAATGTAATGGAACCATACGACCTGATAGCTGAAATGACAAGTCGG
>NC_069507.1:3690627-3830627 GCF_027579735.1 Bombina bombina
TCCCCTCTTTTGAGCTTTTTTGAGCTCTCACTGCACAGCCTTTCATGGGCCGTCTGGCCCCGCCCCTTCATGCTTGGCCACGCCCCCTCAAGGCCCTCGCGCTCGGCCACGCCCCCAGCCACGCTCGGTTCTGCTCGCACTTCAGAGCAGAGACTTAGGGACTCTCAAAGGCCTGGTGTGTTTGTCCTCGTGCTGTGCTGTCTACTGCGCATGACAGCTTCGGACAAACACACTTGGCCTTTTATTATATAGGATGGTTGACAAAATTCCTTGGTAGGATGAAGGTAGAACTTTATGTAACAACCTCTCCTTAGGAGAAGAAGGATTGGGACAAAGAGATGGAACAATATCCCGATTAATATTGTGAGTTGAAACAACTTTAGGTAAAAACACCATCTTTGTTGGCAAAACAGCCTTATCATGGGAGATCAGATAAGGTGTGTCACATTGAAGGGCAGACAACTCAAAACTCTAGGGGTGGAAGAGATGGCCAACAGAAACAAAACTTTTCAAGTCAAAAGTTTATCATCATTAGAATGCATAGGCTCAAATGGAGCCTGTTGAAGAACTCTTAGAACAAGGAGGAGCAACAGGTTTGAAAACCGAATTCTGGCCAAAGCCTGAACATCTGGCAACCGAGCCAACTTCTTATGAAGCAAAAGAGAACGGGCAGAAATCTGACCCTTAAAAGACCTAGTCAACAGGCCCTTCTCCAAACCATCCTGGAGAAATTGAATATGCGGGGTGTTCACCTTGTGCTAGGGAAACCCCAGATCTGCACACAAAGACAGTCAAGTCCTCCACACTTTGTAGGTAACAGGTTTTCTGGCCTGCACTTAAGAATCAATAACCGTCTCAGAAAAACCTCTCAGTGAGAAAACTAAGCATTCAATCTGCAAGCACCCAGTCTCAAAGAATGTAGATTTTGATAGAAGGGACCCAGCGCCAGAAGGTCTGGCCTGTAAGGTAACCGTCATGGAGGAGCAGATGACATTCTTACTAGAGCCGCATACCAAGTCCGACGTGGACACGCTGGAGCTAGCAGGATTGCTGAAATTCCCTCCTGTATTATTCGAGCTATAACTCGAGGAAGGAGGACAATTGGGAGGAAAAAGATACATTCCAAAAGCATCAAATATCACAGGCCAGCATTGCTTAAGGTAAATGCCAAATCAGTTCATCAATTCTTCAAAAAAATAATAAAAAAATAAAAAAAAAAAAAAATTATATCTCCATATCTATCTCTCTCTATATCTCTCTCTATCTCTCTCTCTCTCATAAAATCCACATAATGAGTGTTACAAATATAAACTTCAGATTAAAACTTTACATTAACACAACTGTTTCTTCAATTTTTAAGCAGCAGAGCACAGTTTTATAATTAAACAAAACAAAACCACAAACTGTTTGAAAAGAGGTAGAACTAGATAGAGTTTTGAAATGCAAAAATCTCAACATGTCCACATGCGTCTGGCTAAGGCTGGTTCTCTGTTTGCAGCTATATTTCCTGCAGCAGAGAAAAGGCTGTGGAGGTGTATAAGTAGGGTTTTGCCAATTTCACCAAAGTGGGATATTTATCTTTGTTAGCTTTTCACCAATGCTAAGTGTTTTCTACCTTGGCAAGGGGCCTCTCAAAGTAACCCTTGACTTCAATCTAACATAAAAATATCTTGAATATCTATATGCAATAGTAAATAACCAGCTATAAGGTTAGGGGAAATATCTAGTCCGCTCTAAAAATAACGAATATATACTTATAAAGGTTGAAAAACCAACTAATCGATTATGAGATTCGTTGACAACTATTTTCATCATCGATTATTATCGATTATGACGATTAGTTGTTGCAGCTCATATATATATATATATATATATATATATATATATATATATATATATATATATATATATATATATATATACATATATATATATACACATACATACATACATACATACACACATATGCACATATATACACACACACACACACATACATATATACACACACATATACACACACTAGATTGAATTGCCATGAACTGCTAAAGCGTTCACCAACTCCGCTTGAGGATCACTCGACCTCGATCCGTATCTTTGAAGTTTAACATTGAGGCAGGAAGCCATCAGATCTATCTCCCGGCACCGCCACCTGCGGGTGATCTCGCAAAACTACTCCTGATTTCGCGACCACTCTCCGAGTCTGTCTGCTGAGAAAATGCACTTCCCAATCGTCCACGCCTGAAATGTGGATGGTCAAAAATTGACATTGATAAGTCTATGCCCAATGAAGAAGAGAGACTTCTTTCATCACCAGAGAACTGCGAGTTCCACCCTGGTGATTGACATAAGCCACCGTAGTAATGTTGTCCGTTTAAAAATCTAATAAAAATGAACGGAACGTAATTGAGGCCACAACTGCAGAGCGTTGAAGATGGCTCTCAGCTCCAGAATGTTGATAGGAAGTGCCGCTTCCTCTGGGCACCAAATCCCTTGAGCTCACAGAGGACCCCATACCGCACCCAAGCCTGTCAAACTCATATCATTAGTAGTTAAAATCTCCCACGATGGGGGCAGGAAGCACATGACCAGAGCACAGGTTCCTAATACAGCCAACAGGAGAGAAACTCTCTCGTTATCGGGTGCAAAAAGATTACCCGAGACATGTCTGAATGATTTCCATTCTATTGAGTTAACATACATAACTGTATAGGTCTCAGATGAAAGCAAGCAAAAGTAATAGCATCTGAATCCGCAACCATAAGACCCACTGTGATGAGACCCACTGTGATCTCGCCACTGTGCATTGGAGGAGCATGGTTGCCCGCCTGCTGCCTTTAGACTATGGCCCCATGTTGAAACTCTTGCTTTTCCCCTGCAAAGACACGAAAGACAGGTCATTCAGTACTTGCCCTATTTGAACAGTGATACCCCAGATAGCTATGCCATGTAGCCCATTTGTATAACGAAAGACTTTGGCTCCATGGCAATTGAACTGTATTTCTTTGCCTGTGATAATTGCACCACCCATTGTGTAAGGTAACTGCACCACCCATTGTGTAAGGTAACTGCACCACCCATTGTGTAAGGTAACTGCACCACCCATTGTGTAAGGTAACTGCACCACCCATTGTGTAAGGTAACTGCATCACCCTTTGTGTAAGGTAACTGCTCCACCCATTGTGTAAGGTAACTGCTCCACCCATTGTGTAAGGTAACTGCTCCACCCATTGTGTAAGGTAACTGCTCCACCCATTGTGTAAGGTTTGTGTGTTGCTATTCCCGTATTAAGGGCATCTTTCATCTGGTATTAACCCTCGATATCAGGATTATACCGTAACACCCACCACCTCAATGCATTGAGCCAATGAAGGTCGAACAGTGGAGTGAAGAAGAAAGAAGGAAGCCTGAAGCTTCTCCTGCTGCTGATCCGTGATGAAAATACTCATGCAGACAGAATTTATTGTGGTTCCTAAGAAGCTCCCTCTAGTGTTGGGAGCCGTAGCTAGACCAAATGGAAGAGCTATGAACTGGTAGTGATTGTCCAGGAATTGGTGAACTGGTGATGATCAGGATGATTGGGGATGTGAAGATACGCATCCTTTAGATCTATGGTGGTCATGAACTGATCTTCCTGGACCAGAGGAAGAATGGACCTGATGGTTTCTATTTTGAAAGATGGAGCCTTTAATAAAAATTGTTTAGACACTTTAGGTCTAGAATTGGACACAAAGCTCCCTCCTTTTTGGGAACTATGAATAGGTTTGAGTAAAATCCCTTTCCCCTCTCTGCTTGAGGAACTGGGACAATAACCACCATAGATAAAAAAACATTTCACACAGTAGGAAGGCCAGATTGCTTACTCTTAGCTTGCCTTCTCATATGGCAATGAAAGTGATCATTGGGGTCCTCAGAGATGAAAAATTAACCAGCTCAGTCACTGGAAGGAGCTTATTAGTGTCTGTCCGTTTGGTACACATCACCTTACTGCACACATCTGGTCTCTGCTCTCAGAGTAGAGTATCCAAGACACAGCATCAAAATTCAGATAAATATTTATTACATTCAGATGATCTCACTAGGAGTGGTCAATATTGCATTGACTTTAGGAAGAAATTCTGGTACTGTTCGAAAAAAAACAACTTTGTCCTAATGAAAAGAAAGGCACAAGTTTTACAGAAAGGGCTTGAAGTTCAGAAACTCGACAAGATGAAGTAATAACTACCAAAAAAAGGTCTTCAATGTAAGGATACAGACGGAAACATCGTGAAGAGGCTCAACTGCATCTTCCATAAGAGCTTATAAAACTAATAGCAAAGCCCAAGAAACAAAATTTATGCTTACCTGATAAATACATTTTCTTTCCTTAGCATGGAGAGTCCACAAATCCATTCTAATTAAAGAAAAGAACACCCCAGCAAAGCTGTTAAGTATCACTTCCACTTCCAATAAACCCCAGTCATTCAGCCGAAGGTATATGGAAAAAGAAGACACAAAAGGTATAGAGGTGTCTGAGGTTTAGATTGACAAAAGCTGTCTTAAAACTAAAATAAGCGCAGGTCGTGGACTCTCCATGCCAAGGAAAGAAAATAATTTATCAGGTAAGCATACATTTTGTTTTCTTTCCAATTGGCATGGAGAGTCCACAAATCCATGCTAATTACTAGTGGGAACCAATACCCAAGCTACAGGACACAGAATGTAAGGGAGGGAGAACAAGACAGGTGGACCTAAACAGAAGGCACCACCGCTTGAAGAACTTTCCTCCCAAAAAATGCTTCAGCTGAGGTAAAAACCATTGAGTTTGTTAAATTTGGAGAAAAAAAAAAAAAAAAATATGCAAGGAGGATCAGGTGGCCACCTTGCAGATCTGTTCCACAGAAGCCTCATTTTTAAAGGCCCAGGAAGGAGAGACTGCCCAAGTGGAATGAGCCGTAATTCTCTCAGGAGGCTGTTGTCCAGCTGTCTCATAAGCCGACCGAATAACACTTCTCAACCAAAAAGAAAGAGTAGAAGAAGTGGCCTTCTGGCCCTTACCTTTACCAGAGAATACAACAAAAAGGGCAGTAGATTGTCGAAAATCTCTAGTTGCTTGCAGATAGAACTTCAGAGCTCGCACAACATCCAGGTTATGCAAAAGACGTTCCTTCTAAGAAGGATTAGGACAGAATGAAGGAACAACAATTTTCTGATTTATATTGCGGACCGAAACTACCTTAGAAAGAAATCCCAATTTGGTACGAAGGAGCGCCTTATCCGCATCAAAAATAAAGGTAAGGGGAATCACACATTGCAGAGCCGAAAGTTCTGAAACCTTACGATCAGAAGAAAAAGCGAGAACAAAAAAACTTTCCAAGATAATAACTTAATATCAACTGAGTCCATAGGCACAAACGGAGCATGCTGCAGAACTTTAAGAAAAAGATTAAGGCTCCATGGAGGAGCAACTGATTTAAACACAGGCCTGATTCGGACCAAGGCCTGAACAAAGGATTGACCATCTAGCAAGTCTGCCAGACGTTTATGCAAAAGAATTGACAAGGCAGAGATCTGATAAATACACACTATTTAACCATCTCGAATATATGTGCTTGTTATATATCCCATACAAACCATGTGTATTAATACACACTATATAACGTCACTAATATACGTGCTTGTTAGATATCCCATACAAACCATAAGCATTAATACACACTATATAACCATCACTAATATACGTGCTTGTTAGATATCCCATACAAACCATAAGCATTAATACACACTATATAACCATCACTAATATACGTGCTTGTTAGATATCCCATACAAACCATAAGCATTAATACACACTATATAACCATCACTAATATACGTGCTTGTTAGATATCCCATACAAACCATAAGCATTAATACACACTATATAACCATCACTAATATATGTGCTTGTTATATATCTCATACAAACCATAAGCATTAATACACACTATATAACCATCACTAATATACGTGCTTGTTAGATATCCCATACAAACCATAAGCATTAATACACACTATATAACGTCATATATATGTGCTTGTTAGATATCCCATACAAACCATGTGTATTAATACACACTATATAACGTCATATATATGTGCTTGTTAGATATCCCATACAAACCATAAGCATTAATACACACTATATAACGTCACTAATATACGTGCTTGTTAGATATCCCATACAAACCATAAGCATTAATACAGTATATAACCATCACTAATATATGTGCTTGTTATATATCCCATACAAACCATAAGCATTAGTACACACTATATAACCATCACTAATATATATGCTAGTTAGATATCCCATACAAACCATAAGCATTAATACACACTATATAACGTCATATATATGTGCTTGTTAGATATCCCATACAAACCATAAGCATTAATACACACTATATAACCATCACTAATATATATGCTAGTTAGATATCCCATACAAACCATAAGCATTAATACACACTATATAACCATCACTAATATATATGCTAGTTAGATATCCCATACAAACCATAAACATTAATACACACTATATAACGTCACTAATATACGTGCTTGTTAGATATCCCATACAAACCATAAGCATTAATACACACTATATAACCATCACTAATATACATGCTTGTTAGATATCCCATACAAACCATAAGCATTAATACACACTATATAACCATCACTAATATATGTGCTAGTTAGATATCCCATACAAACCATAAGCATTAATACACACTATATAACCATCACTAATATACGTGCTTGTTAGATATCCCATACAAACCATAAGCATTAATACACACTATATAACCATCACTAATATACATGCTTGTTAGATATCCCATACAAACCATAAGCATTAATACACACTATATAACCATCACTAATATACGTGCTTGTTAGATATCCCATACAAACCATAAGCATTAATACACACTATATAACCATCACTAATATACGTGCTTGTTAGATATCCCATACAAACCATAAGCATTAATACACACTATATAACCATCACTAATATACGTGCTTGTTAGATATCCCATACAAACCATAAGCATTAATACACACTATATAACGTCATATATATGTGCTTGTTAGATATCCCATACAAACCATAAGCATTAATACACACTATATAACGTCACTAATATACGTGCTTGTTAGATATCCCATACAAACCATAAGCATTAATACACACTATATAACCATCACTAATATACGTGCTTGTTAGATATCCCATACAAACCATAAGCATTAATACACACTATATAACCATCACTAATATACGTGCTTGTTAGATATCCCATACAAACCATAAGCATTAATACACACTATATAACCATCACTAATATACGTGCTTGTTAGATATCCCATACAAACCATAAGCATTAATACACACTATATAACCATCACTAATATACGTGCTTGTTAGATATCCCATACAAACCATAAGAATTAATACACACTATATAACGTCACTAATATATATGCTAGTTAGATATCCCATACAAACCATAAGCATTAATACACACTATATAACCATCACTAATATACGTGCTTGTTAGATATCCCATACAAACCATAAGCATTAATACACACTATATAACCATCACTAATATACGTGCTTGTTAGATATCCCATACAAACCATAAGCATTAATACACACTATATAACCATCACTAATATACGTGCTTGTTAGATATCCCATACAAACCATAAGAATTAATACACACTATATAACGTCACTAATATACGTGCTTGTTAGATATCCCATACAAACCATAAGCATTAATACACACTATATAACCATCACTAATATACGTGCTTGTTAGATATCCCATACAAACCATAAGAATTAATACACACTATATAACGTCACTAATATACGTGCTTGTTAGATATCCCATACAAACCATAAGCATTAATACACACTATATAACCATCACTAATATATGTGCTAGTTAGATATCCCATACAAACCATAAGCATTAATAAACACTATATAACCATCACTAATATATGTGCTAGTTAGATATCCCATACAAAACCATAAGCATTAATACACACTATATAACCATCACTAATATACGTGCTTGTTAGATATCCCATACAAACCATGTGTATTAATACACACTATATAACCATCACTAATATACGTGCTTGTTAGATATCCCATACAAACCATAAGTATTAATACACACTATATAACCATCACTAATATATGTGCTTGTTAGATATCCCATACAAACCATAAGCATTAATACACACTATATAACCATCACTAATATACGTGCTTGTTAGATATCCCATACAAAAAGCGAGAACAAAAAAACTTTCCAAGATAATAACTTAATATCAACTGAGTCCATAGGCACAAACGGAGCATGCTGCAGAACTTTAAGAAAAAGATTAAGGCTCCATGGAGGAGCAACTGATTTAAACACAGGCCTGATTCGGACCAAGGCCTGAACAAAGGATTGACCATCTAGCAAGTCTGCCAGACGTTTATGCAAAAGAATTGACAAGGCAGAGATCTGATAAATACACACTAT
The DNA here is from genome assembly GCF_027579735.1 of Bombina bombina. Taxonomy (NCBI): domain Eukaryota; kingdom Metazoa; phylum Chordata; class Amphibia; order Anura; family Bombinatoridae; genus Bombina; species Bombina bombina. The sequence goes on from NC_069507.1 coordinate 3,699,204, forward strand.
TTAACCATCTCGAATATATGTGCTTGTTATATATCCCATACAAACCATGTGTATTAATACACACTATATAACGTCACTAATATACGTGCTTGTTAGATATCCCATACAAACCATAAGCATTAATACACACTATATAACGTCACTAATATACGTGCTTGTTAGATATCCCATACAAACCATAAGCATTAATACACACTATATAACCATCACTAATATATGTGCTAGTTAGATATCCCATACAAACCATAAGCATTAATACACACTATATAACGTCACTAATATACGTGCTTGTTAGATATCCCATACAAACCATGTGTATTAATACACACTATATAACCATCACTAATATATGTGCTAGTTAGATATCCCATACAAACCATGTGTATTAATACACACTATATAACCATCACTAATATATGTGCTAGTTAGATATCCCATACAAACCATAAGCATTAATACACACTATATAACCATCACTAATATACGTGCTTGTTAGATATCCCATACAAACCATAAGCATTAATACACACTATATAACCATCACTAATATATGTGCTTGTTAGATATCCCATACAAACCATAAGCATTAATAAACACTATATAACCATCACTAATATATGTGCTTGTTAGATATCCCATACAAACCATAAGCATTAATACACACTATATAACGTCACTAATATACGTGCTTGTTAGATATCCCATACAAACCATAAGCATTAATACACACTATATAACGTCACTAATATATGTGCTTGTTAGATATCCCATACAAACCATAAGCATTAATACACACTATATAACCATCACTAATATACGTGCTTGTTAGATATCCCATACAAACCATAAGCATTAATACACACTATATAACCGTCACTATATATGTGCTTGTTAGATATCCCATACAAACCATGTGTATTAATACACACTATATAACGTCATATATATGTGCTTGTTAGATATCCCATACAAACCATAAGCATTAATACACACTATATAACGTCACTAATATACGTGCTTGTTAGATATCCCATACAAACCATAAGCATTAATACACACTATATAACGTCACTAATATACGTGCTTGTTAGATATCCCATACAAACCATAAGCATTAATACACACTATATAACGTCACTAATATACGTGCTTGTTAGATATCCCATACAAACCATAAGCATTAATACACACTATATAACCATCACTAATATATGTGCTTGTTATATATCCCATACAAACCATAAGCATTAGTACACACTATATAACCATCACTAATATATATGCTAGTTAGATATCCCATACAAACCATAAGCATTAATACACACTATATAACGTCACTAATATATATGCTTGTTAGATATCCCATACAAACCATAAGCATTAATACACAGTATATAACCATCACTAATATATGTGCTTGTTAGATATCCCATACAAACCATAAGCATTAATACACACTATATAACGTCTAATATATGTGCTTGTTAGATATCCCATACAAACCATAAGCATTAATACACACTATATAACCATCACTAATATACGTGCTTGTTAGATATCCCATACAAACCATAAGCATTAATACACACTATATAACGTCATATATATGTGCTTGTTAGATATCCCATACAAACCATAAGCATTAATACACACTATATAACGTCACTAATATACGTGCTTGTTAGATATCCCATACAAACCATAAGCATTAATACACACTATATAACCATCACTAATATACGTGCTTGTTAGATATCCCATACAAACCATAAGCATTAATACACACTATATAACCATCACTAATATACGTGCTTGTTAGATATCCCATACAAACCATAAGCATTAATACACACTATATAACCATCACTAATATACATGCTTGTTAGATATCCCATACAAACCATAAGCATTAATACACACTATATAACGTCACTAATATACGTGCTTGTTAGATATCCCATACAAACCATAAGCATTAATACACACTATATAACGTCACTAATATACGTGCTTGTTAGATATCCCATACAAACCATAAGCATTAATACACACTATATAACCATCACTAATATATGTGCTTGTTATATATCCCATACAAACCATAAGCATTAGTACACACTATATAACCATCACTAATATATATGCTAGTTAGATATCCCATACAAACCATAAGCATTAATACACACTATATAACGTCACTAATATATATGCTTGTTAGATATCCCATACAAACCATAAGCATTAATACACAGTATATAACCATCACTAATATATGTGCTTGTTAGATATCCCATACAAACCATAAGCATTAATACACACTATATAACGTCTAATATATGTGCTTGTTAGATATCCCATACAAACCATAAGCATTAATACACACTATATAACCATCACTAATATACGTGCTTGTTAGATATCCCATACAAACCATAAGCATTAATACACACTATATAACGTCATATATATGTGCTTGTTAGATATCCCATACAAACCATAAGCATTAATACACACTATATAACGTCACTAATATACGTGCTTGTTAGATATCCCATACAAACCATAAGCATTAATACACACTATATAACCATCACTAATATACGTGCTTGTTAGATATCCCATACAAACCATAAGCATTAATACACACTATATAACCATCACTAATATACATGCTTGTTAGATATCCCATACAAACCATAAGCATTAATACACACTATATAACAATCACTAATATATATGCTAGTTAGATATCCCATACAAACCATAAGCATTAATACACACTATATAACCATCACTAATATATGTGCTTGTTAGATATCCCATACAAACCATAAGCATTAATACACACTATATAACCATCACTAATATACGTGCTTGTTAGATATCCCATACAAACCATAAGCATTAATACACACTATATAACCATCACTAATATACGTGCTTGTTAGATATCCCATACAAACCATAAGCATTAATACACACTATATAACCATCACTAATATATGTGCTAGTTAGATATCCCATACAAACCATAAGTATTAATACACACTATATAACCATCACTAATATACGTGCTTGTTAGATATCCCATACAAACCATAAGCATTAATACACACTATATAACCATCACTAATATACATGCTTGTTAGATATCCCATACAAACCATAAGCATTAATACACACTATATAACCATCACTAATATATGTGCTAGTTAGATATCCCATACAAACCATAAGTATTAATACACACTATATAACCATCACTAATATATGTGCTTGTTAGATATCCCATACAAACCATAAGCATTAATACACACTATATAACGTCACTAATATACGTGCTTGTTATATATCCCATACAAACCATAAGCATTAATACACACTATATAACCATCACTAATATACATGCTTGTTAGATATCCCATACAAACCATAAGCATTAATACACACTATATAACCATCACTAATATATGTGCATGTTAGATATCCCATACAAACCATAAGCATTAATACACACTATATAACCATCACTAATATACGTGCTTGTTAGATATCCCATACAAACCATAAGCATTAATACACACTATATAACCATCACTAATATACGTGCTTGTTAGATATCCCATACAAACCATAAGCATTAATACACACTATATAACCATCACTAATATACGTGCTTGTTATATATCCCATACAAACCATGTGTATTAATACACACTATATAACGTCACTAATATACGTGCTTGTTAGATATCCCATACAAACCATAAGCATTAATACACACTATATAACCATCACTAATATATATGCTAGTTAGATATCCCATACAAACCATAAGCATTAATACACACTATATAACGTCACTAATATACGTGCTTGTTAGATATCCCATACAAACCATAAGCATTAATACACACTATATAACCATCACTAATATACGTGCTTGTTAGATATCCCATACAAACCATAAGCATTAATACACACTATATAACCATCACTAATATACGTGCTTGTTAGATATCCCATACAAACCATAAGAATTAATACACACTATATAACGTCACTAATATATATGCTAGTTAGATATCCCATACAAACCATAAACATTAATACACACTATATAACCATCACTAATATATGTGCTAGTTAGATATCCCATACAAACCATAAGCATTAATACACACTATATAACCATCACTAATATACGTGCTTGTTAGATATCCCATACAAACCATAAGCATTAATACACACTATATAACCATCACTAATATATGTGCTTGTTATATATCCCATACAAACCATAAGCATTAATACACACTATATAACCATCACTAATATATGTGCTTGTTAGATATCCCATACAAACCATAAGTATTAATACACACTATATAACCATCACTAATATACGTGCTTGTTAGATATCCCATACAAACCATAAGTATTAATACACACTATATAACCATCACTAATATATGTGCTTGTTAGATATCCCATACAAACCATAAGCATTAATACACACTATATAACCATCACTAATATACATGCTTGTTAGATATCCCATACAAACCATAAGCATTAATACACACTATATAACCATCACTAATATATGTGCTAGTTAGATATCCCATACAAACCATAAGCATTAATACACACTATATAACCATCACTAATATACGTGCTTGTTAGATATCCCATACAAACCATAAGCATTAATACACACTATATAACCATCACTAATATATGTGCTAGTTAGATATCCCATACAAACCATAAGCATTAATACACACTATATAACCATCACTAATATATGTGCTTGTTATATATCCCATACAAACCATAAGCATTAGTACACACTATATAACGTCACTAATATATGTGCTAGTTAGATATCCCATACAAACCATAAGCATTAATACACACTATATAACCATCACTAATATACGTGCTTGTTATATATCCCATACAAACCATAAGCATTAATACACACTATATAACCATCACTAATATATGTGCTTGTTAGATATCCCATACAAACCATAAGCATTAATACACACTATATAACCATCACTAATATACGTGCTTGTTAGATATCCCATACAAACCATAAGCATTAATACACACTATATAACCATCACTAATATACGTGCTTGTTATATATCCCATACAAACCATAAGCATTAATACACACTATATAACCATCACTAATATACGTGCTTGTTATATATCCCATACAAACCATGTGTATTAATACACACTATATAACGTCATATATATGTGCTTGTTAGATATCCCATACAAACCATAAGCATTAATACACACTATATAACGTCACTAATATACGTGCTTGTTAGATATCCCATACAAACCATAAGCATTAATACACACTATATAACCATCACTAATATACGTGCTTGTTAGATATCCCATACAAACCATAAGCATTAATACACACTATATAACCATCACTAATATACGTGCTTGTTAGATATCCCATACAAACCATAAGAATTAATACACACTATATAACGTCACTAATATATATGCTAGTTAGATATCCCATACAAACCATAAACATTAATACACACTATATAACCATCACTAATATATGTGCTAGTTAGATATCCCATACAAACCATAAGCATTAATACACACTATATAACCATCACTAATATACGTGCTTGTTAGATATCCCATACAAACCATAAGCATTAATACACACTATATAACCATCACTAATATACGTGCTTGTTAGATATCCCATACAAACCATAAGCATTAATACACACTATATAACCATCACTAATATACGTGCTTGTTAGATATCCCATACAAACCATAAGCATTAATACACACTATATAACCATCACTAATATACGTGCTTGTTAGATATCCCATACAAACCATAACCATTAATACACACTATATAACCATCACTTATATATGTGCTAGTTAGATATCCCATACAAACCATAAGTATTAATACACACTATATAACCATCACTAATATACGTGCTAGTTAGATATCCCATACAAACCATAAGCATTAATACACACTATATAACCATCACTAATATACGTGCTTGTTAGATATCCCATACAAACCATAAGCATTAATACACACTATATAACCATCACTAATATATGTGCTAGTTAGATATCCCATACAAACCATAAGCATTAATACACACTATATAACCATCACTAATATATGTGCTTGTTAGATATCCCATACAAACCATAAGCATTAATACACACTATATAACCATCACTAATATATGTGCTAGTTAGATATCCCATACAAACCATAAGCATTAATACACACTATATAACCATCACTAATATATGTGCTTGTTATATATCCCATACAAACCATAAGCATTAATACACACTATATAACGTCATATATATGTGCTTGTTAGATATCCCATACAAACCATGTGTATTAATACACACTATATAACGTCATATATATGTGCTTGTTAGATATCCCATACAAACCATAAGCATTAATACACACTATATAACCATCACTAATATACGTGCTTGTTAGATATCCCATACAAACCATAACCATTAATACACACTATATAACCATCACTTATATATGTGCTAGTTAGATATCCCATACAAACCATAAGCATTAATAAACACTATATAACCATCACTAATATACGTGCTAGTTAGATATCCCATACAAACCATAAGCATTAATAAACACTATATAACCATCACTAATATATGTGCTAGTTAGATATCCCATACAAACCATAAGCATTAATACACACTATATAACCATCACTAATATACGTGCTTGTTAGATATCCCATACAAAACATGTGTATTAATACACACTATATAACCATCACTAATATACGTGCTTGTTAGATATCCCATACAAACCATAAGCATTAATACACACTATATAACCATCACTAATATACGTGCTTGTTAGATATCCCATACAAACCATAAGCATTAATACACACTATATAACCATCACTAATATATGTGCTTGTTAGATATCCCATACAAACCATAAGCATTAATACACACTATATAACCATCACTAATATATGTGCTAGTTAGATATCCCATACAAACCATAAGCATTAATACACACTATATAACCATCACTAATATACGTGCTTGTTAGATATCCCATACAAACCATAAGCATTAATACACACTATATAACCATCACTAATATATGTGCTTGTTAGATATCCCATACAAACCATAAGCATTAATACACACTATATAACGTCACTAATATACGTGCTTGTTAGATATCCCATACAAACCATGTGTATTAATACACACTATATAACCATCACTAATATACGTGCTTGTTAGATATCCCATACAAACCATAAGCATTAATACACACTATATAACCATCACTAATATACGTGCTTGTTAGATATCCCATACAAACCATAAGCATTAATACACACTATATAACCATCACTAATATACGTGCTAGTTAGATATCCCATACAAACCATAAGCATTAATACACACTATATAACCATCACTAATATACGTGCTTGTTATATATCCCATACAAACCATAAGCATTAATACACACTATATAACCATCACTAATATATGTGCTTGTTAGATATCCCATACAAACCATAAGCATTAATACACACTATATAACGTCATATATATGTGCTTGTTAGATATCCCATACAAACCATAAGCATTAATACACACTATATAACGTCATATATATGTGCTAGTTAGATATCCCATACAAACCATAAGCATTAATACACACTATATAACCATCACTAATATACGTGCTTGTTAGATATCCCATACAAACCATAAGCATTAATACACACTATATAACCATCACTAATATATGTGCTTGTTAGATATCCCATACAAACCATAAGCATTAATACACACTATATAACCATCACTAATATACGTGCTTGTTAGATATCCCATACAAACCATAAGCATTAATACACACTATATAACCATCACTAATATACGTGCTTGTTAGATATCCCATACAAACCATAAGCATTAATACACACTATATAACCATCACTAATATATGTGCTAGTTAGATATCCCATACAAACCATGTGTATTAATACACACTATATAACCATCACTAATATACGTGCTTGTTAGATATCCCATACAAACCATAAGCATTAATACACACTATATAACGTCACTAATATACGTGCTTGTTAGATATCCCATACAAACCATAAGCATTAATAAACACTATATAACCATCACTAATATATATGCAAGTTAGATATCCCATACAAACCATAAGCATTAATACACACTATATAACGTCACTAATATATGTGCTTGTTAGATATCCCATACAAACCATAAGTATTAATACACACTATATAACCATCACTAATATACGTGCTTGTTAGATATCCCATACAAACCATAAGCATTAATACACACTATATAACCATCACTAATATACGTGCTTGTTAGATATCCCATACAAACCATAAGTATTAATACACACTATATAACCATCACTAATATACGTGCTTGTTAGATATCCCATACAAACCATAAGTATTAATACACACTATATAACCATCACTAATATACGTGCTTGTTAGATATCCCATACAAACCATAAGCATTAATACACACTATATAACCATCACTAATATATGTGCTTGTTAGATATCCCATACAAACCATAAGCATTAATACACACTATATAACCATCACTAATATACGTGCTTGTTAGATATCCCATACAAACCATAAGCATTAATACACACTATATAACCATCACTAATATACGTGCTTGTTAGATATCCCATACAAACCATAAGCATTAATACACACTATATAACCATCACTAATATACGTGCTTGTTAGATATCCCATACAAACCATAAGCATTAATACACACTATATAACCATCACTAATATATGTGCTAGTTAGATATCCCATACAAACCATAAGCATTAATACACACTATATAACCATCACTAATATATGTGCTTGTTAGATATCCCATACAAACCATAAGCATTAATACACACTATATAACCATCACTAATATATGTGCTAGTTAGATATCCCATACAAACCATAAGCATTAATACACACTATATAACCATCACTAATATACGTGCTTGTTAGATATCCCATACAAACCATAACCATTAATACACACTATATAACGTCACTAATATATGTGCTTGTTAGATATCCCATACAAACCATAAGCATTAATAAACACTATATAACCATCACTAATATATGTGCTTGTTAGATATCCCATACAAACCATAAGCATTAATACACACTATATAACGTCACTAATATATGTGCTTGTTAGATATCCCATACAAACCATAAGCATTAATACACACTATATAACCATCACTAATATACGTGCTAGTTAGATATCCCATACAAACCATAAGCATTAATACACACTATATAACGTCACTAATATACGTGCTTGTTAGATATCCCATACAAACCATAAGCATTAATACACACTATATAACGTCACTAATATACGTGCTTGTTATATATCCCATACAAACCATAAGTATTAATACACACTATATAACGTCACTAATATACGTGCTTGTTAGATATCCCATACAAACCATAAGTATTAATACACACTATATAACGTCACTAATATACGTGCTTGTTAGATATCCCATACAAACCATAAGCATTAATACACACTATATAACCATCACTAATATACGTGCTTGTTAGATATCCCATACAAACCATAAGCATTAATACACACTATATAACGTCACTAATATACGTGCTTGTTAGATATCCCATACAAACCATAAGCATTAATACACACTATATAACCATCACTAATATATGTGCTAGTTAGATATCCCATACAAACCATAAGCATTAATACACACTATATAACCATCACTAATATACGTGCTTGTTAGATATCCCATACAAACCATAAGCATTAATACACACTATATAACCATCACTAATATACGTGCTTGTTATATATCCCATACAAACCATAAGTATTAATACACACTATATAACCATCACTAATATACGTGCTTGTTAGATATCCCATACAAACCATAAGCATTAATAAACACTATATAACCATCACTAATATATGTGCTTGTTAGATATCCCATACAAACCATAAGCATTAATACACACTATATAACCATCACTAATATATGTGCTTGTTAGATATCCCATACAAACCATAAGCATTAATACACACTATATAACCATCACTAATATATGTGCTTGTTATATATCCCATACAAACCATAAGTATTAATACACACTATATAACGTCACTAATATACGTGCTTGTTAGATATCCCATACAAACCATAAGCATTAATACACACTATATAACCATCACTAATATACGTGCTTGTTAGATATCCCATACAAACCATAAGCATTAATACACACTATATAACGTCACTAATATATGTGCTTGTTAGATATCCCATACAAACCATAAGCATTAATACACACTATATAACCATCACTAATATACGTGCTTGTTAGATATCCCATACAAACCATAAGCATTAATACACACTATATAACCATCACTAATATACGTGCTTGTTAGATATCCCATACAAACCATAAGCATTAATACACACTATATAACCATCACTAATATACGTGCTTGTTAGATAACATAATTTATGCTTACCTGATAAATTCCTTTCTCCTGTAGTGTGGTCAGTCCACGGGTCATCATTACTTCTGGGATATTAACTCCTCCCCAACAGGAAGTGCAAGAGGATCACCCAAGCAGAGCTGCTATATAGCTCCTCCCCTCTACGTCACACCCAGTCATTCGACCAAGAACCAAACGAGAAAGGAGAAACTATAGGGTGCAGTGGTGACTGGAGTATAATTTAAAATTTAGACCTGCCATAAAAAACAGGGCGGGCCGTGGACTGACCACACTACAGGAGAAAGGAATTTATCAGGTAAGCATAAATTATGTTTTCTCCTGTTAAGTGTGGTCAGTCCACGGGTCATCATTACTTCTGGGATACCAATACCAAAGCTAAAGTACACGGATGACGGGAGGGACAGGCAGGATCTTTATACGGAAGGAACCACTGCCTGAAGTACCTTTCTCCCAAAAACAGCCTCCGAAGAAGCAAAAGTGTCAAATTTGGAAAATTTGGAAAAAGTATGAAGAGAAGACCAAGTTGCAGCCTTGCAAATCTGTTCAACAGAGGCCTCATTCTTAAAGGCCCAAGTGGAAGCCACAGCTCTAGTAGAATGAGCTGTAATTCTTTCAGGAGGCTGCTGTCCAGCAGTCTCATAGGCTAAACGTATTATGCTACGAAGCCAAAAAGAGAGAGAGGTAGCAGAAGCTTTTTGACCTCTCCTCTGTCCAGAATAAACGACAAACAGGGAAGAAGTTTGGCGAAAATCTTTAGTTGCCTGTAAATAAAATTTCAGGGCACGAACTACATCTAGATTGTGCAGAAGTCGTTCCTTCTTTGAAGAAGGATTCGGACACAATGATGGCACAACAATCTCTTGATTGATATTCTTGTTAGTGACAACCTTAGGTAAGAACCCAGGTTTAGTACGCAGAACAACCTTATCTGAATGAAAAATCAGATACGGAGAATCACAGTGTAAGGCTGATAACTCAGAGACTCTACGAGCCGAGGAAATAGCCATTAAAAACAGAACTTTCCAAGATAACAGCTTGATATCAATGGAATGAAGGGGTTCAAACGGAACACCCTGTAAAACGTTAAGAACTAAATTTAAGCTCCATGGTGGAGCAACAGTTTTAAACACAGGCTTAATCCTGGCCAAAGCCTGGCAAAAAGCCTGAACGCCTGGAACTTCTGACAGACGCTTGTGTAAAAGAATGGACAGAGCTGAGATCTGTCCCTTTAAGGAACTAGCAGATAAACCCTTTTCTAAACCTTCTTGTAGAAAAGACAATATCCTAGGAATCCTAACTTTACTCCATGAGTAACTCTTGGATTCGCACCAATGTAAGTATTTACGCCATATTTTATGGTAAATCTTTCTGATAACAGGCTTCCTAGCCTGTATTAAGGTATCAATAACTGACTCCGAAAAACCACGCTTTGATAAAATCAAGCGTTCAATTTCCAAGCAGTCAGCTTCAGAGAAATTAGATTTTGATGTTTGAAAGGACCCTGAATTAGAAGGTCCTGTCTCAGAGGCAGAGACCAAGGTGGACAGGATGACATGTCCACTAGATCTGCATACCAGGTCCTGCGTGGCCACGCAGGCGCTATTAGAATCACCGATGCTCTCTCCTGTTTGATCCTGGCAATCAATCGAGGAAGCATCGGGAAGGGTGGAAACACATAGGCCATCCCGAAGGTCCAAGGTGCTGTCAAAGCATCTACCAGGACCGCTCCCGGGTCCCTGGACCTGGACCCGTAACAAGGAAGCTTGGCGTTGTGGCGAGACGCCATGAGATCTCTCTCTGGTTTGCCCCAAAGTCGAAGTATTTGGGCAAAGACCTCCGGATGAAGTTCCCACTCCCCCGGATGAAAAGTCTGACGACTTAGGAAATCCGCCTCCCAGTTCTCCACTCCAGGAATGTGGATCGCTGACAGGTGGCAAGAGTGAGACTCTGCCCAGCGAATTATCTTTGATACTTCCATCATCGCTAGGGAGCTTCTTGTCCCTCCTTGATGGTTGATGTAAGCTACAGTCGTGATGTTGTCCGACTGAAACCTGATGAACCCCCGAGTTGTTAACTGAGGCCAAGCCAGAAGGGCATTGAGAACTGCTCTCAATTCCAGAATGTTTATTGGAAGGAGACTCTCCTCCCGAGTCCATGATCCCAGAGCCTTCAGGGAAATCCAGAGAGCGCCCCAACCTAGTAGGCTGGCGTCTGTTGTTACAATTGTCCAATCTGGTCTGCTGAATGGCATCCCCCTGGACAGATGTGGCCGAGAAAGCCACCATAGAAGAGAATTTCTGGTCTCTTGATCCAGATTCAGAATAGGGGACAAATCTGAGTAATCCCCATTCCACTGACTTAGCATGCATAATTGCAGCGGTCTGAGATGTAGGCGTGCAAAGGGTACTATGTCCATTGCCGCTACCATTAAGCCGATTACCTCCATGCATTGAGCCACTGACGGGTGTTGAATGGAATGAAGGACACGTCAAGCATTTTGAAGCTTTGTTAACCTGTCTTCTGTCAGGTAAATCTTCATTTCTACAGAGTCTATAAGAGTCCCCAAGAAGGGAACCCTTGTGAGTGGTAAGAGAGAACTCTTCTCTACATTCACCTTCCACCCATGCGACCTTAGAAATGCCAGTACTAACTCCGTATGAGACCTGGCAGTTTGAAAGCTTGACGCTTGTATCAGAATGTCGTCTAGGTACGGAGCCACCGAAATTCCTCGCGGCCTTAGCACCGCCAGAAGAGAGCCCAGAACCTTTGTGAAGATTCTTGGAGCCGTAGCCAACCCGAATGGAAGAGCTACAAACTGGTAATGCCTGTCTAGGAAGGCAAACCTTAGATACCGGTAATGATCTTTGTGAATCGGTATATGAAGGTAGGCATCCTTTAAATCCACTGTGGTCATGTACTGACAATTTTGGATCATGGGTAAGATTGTCCGAATAGTTTCCATTTTGAACGATGGAACTCTTAGGAATTTGTTTAGGATCTTTAAATCCAAGATTGGTCTGAAGGTTCCTTCTTTCTTGGGAACCACAAACAGATTTCAGTAAAACCCTTGTCCGTGTCCCGACCGCGGAACCGGATGGATCACTCCCATTAGTAAAAGATCTTGTACACAGCGTAGAAACGCCTCTTTCTTTATCTGGTTTGTTGACAACCTTGAAAGATGAAATCTCCCTTTTGGGGGAGAGGCTTTGAAGTCCAGAAGATATCCCTGAGATATGATCTCTAACGCCCAGGGATCCTGGACATCTCTTGCCCAAGCCTGGGCGAAGAGAGAGAGTCTGCCCCCCACTAGATCCGTTCCCGGATCGGGGGCCCTCCCTTCATGCTGTCTTAGGGGCAGCAGCAGGTTTTCTGGCCTGCTTGCCCTTGTTCCAGGACTGGTTAGGTTTCCAGCCTTGTCTGTATCGAGCAACAGCTCCTTCCTGTTTTGGTGCAGAGGAAGTTGATGCTGCTCCTGCCTTGAAGTTACGAAAGGCACGAAAATTAGACTGTCTAGCCCTAGGTTTGGCTCTGTCTTGAGGCAGGGCATGGCCTTTACCTCCTGTAATGTCAGCGATAATTTCCTTCAAACCGGGCCCGAATAAGGTCTGCCCTTTGAAAGGTATGTTAAGCAATTTAGATTTAGAAGTTACATCAGCTGACCAGGATTTTAGCCACAGCGCTCTGCGTGCCTGAATGGCGAATCCGGAATTCTTAGCCGTAAGTTTAGTTAAGTGTACTACGGCATCAGAAATAAATGAATTAGCTAGCTTAAGGGTTTTAAGCTTGTGTGTAATCTCATCCAATGGAGCTGATTCAAGGGTCTCTTCCAGAGACTCAAACCAAAATGCTCCTGCAGCCGTGACAGGCGCAATGCATGCAAGGGGTTGCAATATAAAACCTTGTTGAACAAACATTTTCTTAAGGTAACCCTCTAATTTTTTATCCATTGGATCTGAAAAGGCGCAGCTATCCTCCACCGGGATAGTGGTACGCTTAGCTAAAGTAGAAACTGCTCCCTCCACCTTAGGGACCGTTTGCCATAAGTCCCGTGTGGTGGTGTCTATTGGAAACATTTTTCTGAATATAGGAGGGGGTGAGAAAGGCACACCGGGTCTATCCCACTCCTTAGTAACAATTTCAGTAAGTCTCTTAGGTATTGGAAAAACGTCAGTACCGCAAAATATTTATCCAACCTACACATTTTCTCTGGTATTGCAACTGTGTTACAATCATTCAGAGCCGCTAAGACCTCCCCTAGTAATACACGGAGGTTTTCCAGCTTAAACTTAAAATTTGAAATGTCTGAATCCAGTTTATTTGGATCAGATCCGTCACCTGCAGAATGAAGCTCTCCGTCCTCAGGTTCTGCAAATTGTGACGCAGTATCTGACATGGCCCTAATATTGTCAGCGCACTCTGTTCTCACCCCAGAGTGATCTCGCTTACCTCTAAGTTCTGGTAATTTAGACAAAACTTCAGTCATAACATTAGCCATGTCCTGTAGTGTGATTTGTAATGGCCGCCCTGAAGTACTCGGCGTTACAATATCACGCACCTCCCGAGCGGGAGATGCAGGTACTGACACGTGAGGCAAGTTAGTCGGCATAACTTCCCCCTCGTTGTTTGGTGAATGATGTTCAATTTGTACAGAATGACTTTTATTCAAAGTAGCATCAATGCAATTAGTACATAAATTTCTATTGGGCTCCACCTTGGCTTTTGCACATATAGCACAGAGATATTCCTCTGAATCAGACATGTTTAACAAACTAGCAATTAAACTAGCAAGCTTGGAAATACTTTTCACTCAAATTACAAGTAATATGAAAAACGCACTGTGCCTTTAAGAAGCACAGAAAAAAATGATGACAGTTTAATAATAAGAAACCGGAAAAATTATAACAATCAGATTTTTCCCAGTAAAAGCATAAATTTAGCAAAGGATTGCCCCCATTAGCAATGGATAACTAACCCTTAATAGCAGAGAAACAAATGTACAAAATATAAACGTTTTTTATCACAGTCAAAGCACAATCTCACAGGTCTGCTGTGAGTGATTACCTCCCTCAAAATAATTTTTGAAGACCCTTGAGCTCTGTAGAGACGATCCGGATCATGCAGGAAGAGAAAAAGACTTTTGACTGAATTTCTGATGCGTAGCAAAAGCGCCAAAATAGGCCCCTCACCCTCAGCAGTGAAGGAAGCTCAGTAAACTGTCTCAAATTAAAATAAACGACAGCCAAGTGGAAAAACAGTGCCCAAAAACAATTTTTCACCCAGTACCTCAGATATTTAAACAATTTAGCATGCCAGCAAAAACGTTTAAAATTAAATATCATGAAATGTCATTAAACAGCCTGTTGCTAGACGTTCCCACTGCAAGTAAGGCTAAAGATTATATGCATATAGTATTACCCAGAGAAGTGCCATTCCCCAGAATACTGAAGTGTACACATATATACATAAACAGCCTGATACCAGTTGCTACTACTGCATTTAAGGCTGAACTTACATTATATTGGTATTGGCAGTATATTCTTAGTCAATTCCATTCCTCAGAAAATAATATACTGCAACATACCTCTTTGCAGGGGAACCTGCCCGCTGTCCCCTGATCTGAAGTTTACCTCACTCCTCAGAATGGCCGAGAACAGCAAAATGAATTTTAGCTACGCCGGCTAAAATCATCCAAAAACTCAGGTAGATTCTTCTTCAAATTCTACCTGAGAAGGAACAACACACTCCGGTGCTGTTTTAAAATAACAAACTTTTGATTGAAGATATAAAAACTAAGTATAATCACCACAGTCCTCTCACACATCCTATCTATTAGTTGGGTGCAAGAGAATGACTGGGTGTGACGTAGCGGGGAGGAGCTATATAGCAGCTCTGCTTGGGTGATCTTCTTGCACTTCCTGTTGGGGAGGAGTTAATATCCCAGAAGTAATGATGACCCGTGGACTGACCACACTTAACAGGAGAAATCCCATACAAACCATAAGCATTAATACACACTATATAACCATCACTAATATACGAGCTAGTTAGATATCCCATACAAACCATAAGCATTAATACACACTATATAACCATCACTAATATATATGCTAGTTAGATATCCCATACAAACCATAAGCATTAATACAGACTATATAACCATCACTAATATACGTGCTTGTTAGATATCCCATACAAACCATAAGCATTAATACACACTATATAACCATCACTAATATACGTGCTTGTTAGATATCCCATACAAACCATAAGCATTAGTACACACTATATAACCATCACTAATATATGTGCTAGTTAGATATCCCATACAAACCATAAGCATTAATACACACTATATAACGTCACTAATATACGTGCTTGTTAGATAGCCCATACAAACCATAAGCATTAATACACACTATATAACCATCACTAATATATGTGCATGTTAGATATCCCATACAAACCATAAGCATTAATACACACTATATAACCATCACTAATATACGTGCTTGTTAGATATCCCATACAAACCATAAGCATTAATACACACTATATAACCATCACTAATATATGTGCATGTTAGATATCCCATACAAACCATAAGCATTAATAAACACTATATAACCATCACTAATATATGTGCTAGTTAGATATCCCATACAAACCATAAGCATTAATACACACTATATAACCATCACTAATATATGTGCTAGTTAGATATCCCATACAAACCATAAGCATTAATACACACTATATAACCATCACTAATATATATGCTAGTTAGATATCCCATACAAACCATAAGCATTAATACACACTATATAACCATCACTAATATACGTGCTTGTTAGATATCCCATACAAACCATAAGCATTAATACACACTATATAACCATCACTAATATATATGCTAGTTAGATATCCCATACAAACCATAAGCATTAATACACACTATAT
Organism: Bombina bombina; assembly: GCF_027579735.1. NCBI lineage: Eukaryota > Metazoa > Chordata > Amphibia > Anura > Bombinatoridae > Bombina > Bombina bombina. Next base: position 3,716,855 of record NC_069507.1, read on the forward strand.
AACCATCACTAATATACGTGCTTGTTAGATATCCCATACAAACCATAAGCATTAATACACACTATATAACCATCACTAATATATATGCTAGTTAGATATCCCATACAAACCATAAGCATTAATACACACTATATAACGTCACTAATATATGTGCTAGTTAGATATCCCATACAAACCATAAGCATTAATACACACTATATAACCATCACTAATATATATGCTAGTTAGATATCCCATACAAACCATAAGCATTAATACACACTATATAACGTCACTAATATATGTGCTTGTTAGATATCCCATACAAAGCATGTGCATTAATACACAGCCCCCCCCCCCCCCCTCCTGAGAAGAAGGATTTAGGACAAAAGGAAGGAACCACAATTTCCTGATTAACCCCTTAACGACCAAGGACATACAGGGTACGTCCTACAAAAACAGCCGCTTTCAAGGTATTGCAGTGATGCCTCAATGGCGGCTGGGTGGCCCATCACCATTGTGAGTTCTGGATCCTGTTATCAAATGTCCATGAGCTCGGAAGGAGGCGGGGCAGGGCTCGGGAGAGCGCGTGTGCACGGTCATCAATTTTAAGCCAAAGGGGGGGGGGGGGGAGGGAATTGTTGGAAAGGGATCTGGGAGGGGTGAGGAAGCTACACTACAGAAAATAGGGTGTTTATAAAACATTTTAGAAAAAATAAAAGGGCAAATTTGTTAGTAAACTGGGTACTGGCAGACAGCTGCCAGTACCTAAGATGGTAGCCAATAGGTCGAGGGGGGAGGCGATCCTACACTTCATATAAAATATATAAATAAAAAAATAGAAAGGCTTTTATTTTCATACTGACAGACATTCTGCCAGTACTTAAGATGGGGGTGACAATTGTGAGGTGGGGGAAGGAAGAGAGCTGTTAGAGGGGGGTCGGGGGGGGATCAGAGGGTGGGATGTGTCAGGTGGGAGGCCGATCTCTACACTAAAGCTAAAATTAACCCTACAAACTACCTAATTAACCCCTTAACTGCTGGGCACAATGCAAGTGTGGTGGGCAGCGGCATTTAGTGGCCTTCTAATTACCAAAAAGCAATGCCAAAGCCATATATGTCTGCCATAATTGCACAAGCGGTTTGTAAATAAATTTCAGTGAAAAACCTAAAGTTAGTGAAAAAGTGAACTAATTTTTTTTTTATTTGATCGCATTTGGCGGTGAAATGGTGGCATGAAATATACCAAAAATGGGCCTAGATCAATACTTTGGGTTGTCTACTAAAAAAATAAAAAAAAAAAAAATATACACATGTGAAGGGTTATTCAGGGATTCCTGACAGGTATCAGTGTTACAATGTATATCGCTAATTTTGAGAGAAGAAAATAAAAAATAAATAAAATGGTGCTGCTTGTAGTGTGTCTGTCCTGGGACATCTGAAGGGATGAGCATCGTGAACTCTCATATTATTTCACCAATCAGGTAAAGGAAGCTTACTATGAAATCTCATGAGAGTTAAGTGAAATCTCATGAGATCACAGTAAGAGTTCATGACCTCAGCACTGCTGATGCTGATTGGCTGCTGTTCATTTCTTCATTTTTTTTTTTTATTTTTACCTGCAGCTGGGAGCAGCTGAGTATAACTTTTTACACAGAACTTACTCTGCTGAGCTGAGGAGATTGTGAGGTAAAATATCTTCCTTTTTTACATAGAGATGCTCAGATGATATTTTCCTGTCAGCTTTTTACAGTTATACTGCATCAGTTTCAAGTGAATTAGCATATGAGTATCATTTCCCTTTAATGGCGAGAAAAATGGCATATAATGTGTGTGGGTACAGTAAATGAGTAAGAATAGCCCTGGTCCCAAACAGTAAAATTGAAAAGTGCTGTGGTCACTAAGGGGTTAATGTTTCGATCCGACACAAGCTTAGGGAGAAAACCTAACTTAGTACAAAGTACCGCCTTAGCTGCATGAAAAATATGGTATGGGGAATCACACTGCAGAGCCGAAAGCTCAGACACTCTGATCAGAAGAAATAGCAAGAAGATATAAAACCTTCCAAGATAACAACTTAATATCAACAGAATGCATCGGCTCAAACGGAGCCTGCTGCAAAACCTTAAGAACAATGTTAAGACTCCAAGGAGGAAAAACAGGATCAAAACACAGGCCTGATTCTGACCAGGGCCAGAACAAAAGCTTGAACATCTGGCAAATCAGCCAGACGTTTGTGCAAAAGAATAGACAGTGCAGATATCTGACCCTTCAGAGTACTGACTGACAACCCTTTCTCCAGACCATCCTGAAGAAAGGATAAAATACGGGGAATCCTCACCCGGCTCCAGGAGAAACCCTTAGATTTCCACCATAAATGTATTTACACCATACCTTATGATAAATCCTGTGAGTAACGGGTTTACGAGCCTGAAGCATGGAATCAATGACCGCCTCAGAAAAACCATGACTAGATTAAACTAGGCGTTCAATCTCCAAGCAATCAGCTTCAAAGAATCCAGATTTGGATGGAGGAATGGACCCTGAAGTAGAAGGTCCTTTCCTCAGAGGGAAACTCCAAGATGGAAGAGATGACATCCTTACCAGATCAAAAAGGCAAACCTCAGAAACTGGTGATGATCCCTGTGAATGGGAAGAAGAAGACACACATCCTTCAGGTCTATGGTCATTATGAACTGACCTTCCTGAACCAATGAAAGAATTGAATAGTTTCCCATTTTGAAGAACGGGACCCTGAGGAATATGACAGGGACCTGTAGAAAAAGAAAGAACAAAGTAACCAACCCTGGCTTTTTATAAGGGGTAGCAATAATGTTAGAAATAAAGCAAAGACAACCTCACCGCTTTCTAACTGCTAATAGCCACCATTACCTAACTAAAGAGATTGTCATGGACACCGCATAGCCCCAATCCTTGCTTGCAGGGAAAAATACCCATATAAAAGGATTAAAAAGGACAGTCTAGGCCAAAATAAACTTTCATGATTCAGATAGAGCATGTCATTTTAAACAATTTTCCAATTTACTTTTATCACCAATTTTGCTTTGTTCTCTTGGTATTCTTAGTTGAAAGCTTAACCTAGGAGGTTCATATGCTAATTTCTTAAACCTTGAAGCCCACCTTTTTCAGATTGCATTTTAACAGTTTTTCACCACTAGAGGGTGTTAGTTCACGTATTTCATATAGATAACACTGTGCTCGTGCACGAGAAGTTATTGGGAGCAGGCACTGATTGGCTAGACTGCAAGTTTGTCAAAAGAACTGAAAAAAGGGGCAGTTTGCAGAGGCTTAGATACAAGATAATCACAGAGGTTAAAAGTATATTATTATAACTGTGTTGGTTATGCAAAACTGGAAAATGGGTAATAAAGGGATTATCTATCTTTTAAAACAATAAAAATTCTGGTGTAGACTGCCCCTTTAAATATCTTCAGACACCATCTTCACACATCCTCCCTTGATAGAGGCAAAGGGAATGACTGGGAATTATGGGTAAGGGAAGTTATACTTAACAACTTTGCTGGGGTGCTCTTTGCCTCCTCCTGCTGGTCAGGAGTTGAATATCCCACTAGTAATTGGAATGAAGTCATGGACTCTCCATGCCATAGGAAAAATCAGAATTGTGTTTAATTCTAAAATCTATTTAATATCTGAGGGTTAAACATTTTATAAATTGGAAAGTAAAAAATAGGTCTTTGATTTTTAATTATTCATCTTTATTAAAAGGGACAGTCTAGTCAAAATTACACTTTCATGAATCAGATGGGGCATGTCATTTTAAACAACTTTCCAATTTTCTTTTATAATCAAATTTCTCTTGGTATTATTAATTAAAAGCTAAACCTAGGTAGGCTCATATGCTAATTTCTAAGCCATTGAAGGCTGCCTCTTATCTGAACCCATTTGACATTTTCACAGCTAGAGGGAGTTAGCTCATGTGTTCCATATAGATAACTGTGCTCACACCCATGCAATTACTTTTGAGAGGGCACCGATTGGATAAAATGCAACTCTTAAAATATCTGAAATAAGGGGGCAGTCGGCAGAAGCTTAGATACAAGGTAATCACAGATGCAAGAAGTATATTAATTTAACGGTGTTGGTTATGAAAAACTGGGAAATGGGTAATAAAAGGGATCTATCTTTTTAAACAACAACAATTCAGGAGTAGACTGTCCCTTTAAGCAATATTTATATCAAATCCTACATTTGTGTGTTTTGGTTGGTGAACTGATGCTAAATATGAGACCAATAAGTGTGTTTGTTTGAAATACAAAGCAATGACTTCAGCTATTTATCATGTACACCATAGAAAATGACACAAAGTTGTTGTTTTTTTGGAATTTCCTGTGGTTGTGATTTCCCCTTTTATGGTATTTTTTGCAGACTACAGTTATATTCTAACATGCTTGTTCTGCTGAATAAGACAGTTTGTGTGGGTACCTTCCAGAAATAACGTAACATGTATGTGTAAATGTAACAGGGAGCAATGAATTAAAAGCTCTGGCACAAGGATAAAAACGTCTCGGCACTAAAGAGGTTAAAGGAAGCGAGTTTGGGATAAAGTCAGACAACGCGTTTCTTTCTGCAGGAAGATGGTGTCAGACTGATCAAGCTAATTTCTTTGGCTGAGTAATTAAAGTGATAAACCAGTAGACATAGCTCATGTCACCACAGCAAGCGAATTCCCAGCGCCTTGGGCTGAACGCAATAACCGTTCTCATGACCCTATTACCATTAGGATATAAATAGATTAGAAACTGCAGGCTACAAAACTGGTACCAGGGCAAGGACAGGCGTCCTGTACCGAGAGGGACAGAATCATGAGTACGTGACATGTGACACAAGGGGAAGAGAGAATGAAATATAATCATTAATGCTGCTCACATGCGAGTGCTTTCCTCTGTTTCAGTGAAACTTTTCTCCATTAGAATTTCCAGCCAATCTTCGTCCATTGGGGGGAGAACGTCCGTGCTGGAGACTTCCATGGTGCACGCTATATACCGAATACAAAACATATCCCTTAATGTCACACAGTAATATCCTGTCATTCTTATAGAACGCTAATGAAACACTCCACAAATCCTAGGATACGTCATTTCAAACCCCCGGCAACTATTATATAAATGTACAGACCCCTGCCCAGTCACACCACACTCACTCCTTAAATGACAGCACACAGAACATACACAAATTAAGGTGAATATAGTCTCATATTTAAAAAGGGACGTGAAACCTAGAAATGTTCGGGTAGAACATACAATTTTAAACAACTTTCCAATTTACTTCTATTATCTAATTTGCTTCATTCTTTTGGTATCCTCTGATGAAGAAGCAGCAATGCACATGGGGGAGCCAATCACATGAGGCATCTATGTGCAGCCACCAATCAGCAGCTCGTGAGCCTACCTAGGTATCCTTTTCAACAAAGAACACCAAGAGAACAATACAAATTAGATAATAGAAGTAAATTGCAAAGCTGTCTAATAGCACATGCTCTTTCTGAATTGCAAAAAGAAAATTTATGCTTACCTGATAAATTTGTTTCTTTTTAGACAAGATGAGTCCATGGATCATCATCCTTACCTGTGGGATTTCACCTCCTGGTCAGCAGAAGGAGGCAAAGAGCACCACAGCAGAGCTGTATATATAGCTCCTCCCCTCCCTCCCACTCCAGTCAGTCGACCGAAGTTAGGAAGAGAAAGGAAAAGCCTAGGTGCAGAGGTGTCTGAAGTTTATAAAAATTAACAATCTGTCTCAAGAGAACAGGGTGGGCCGTTGACTCATTGTGTCTAAAAAGAAACAAATTTATCATCAGGTAAGCATAAATTCTCTTTTCTTTTTAAAGACACAATGAGTCCACGGATTATCATCCTTACTTGTGGGATAACAATACCAAAGCTAGAGTACACTGATGATAAGGGAGGGACAAGACAGGGAACCTAAACAGAAGGCACCACTGCTTGAAGAACCTTTCTTTCTCCAAAAAACAGCCTCAGCAGAGGCAAAAGTATCAAATTTGTAAAATTTAGAAAAAGTGTGAAGAGAGGACCAAGTTGCTGCCTTGCAAAAGTGTTCCACAGAAGCTTCATTTTTGAATGCCCATGAGGAAGCAACAGCCCTAGTGGAATGAGACGTTACTCTTTCAGGAGGCTGCTGTCCAGCAGTCTCATATGCAAATCGGATGATACTCAACCAAAAAGAGAGGTATCCGTAGCTTTCTGACCCCTATGTTTTCCAGAAAAAACTACAAACAGAGAAGAAGACTGACGAAAGTCTTTAGTCGCTTGTAAGTAAAACTTCAAAAGCACGCACTACGTCCAAATTATGTAGAAGTCTCTCCTTCTGAGAAGAAGGATTAGGACACAAGGAAGGAACAACAATCTCCTGATTACTGTTCCTGTCTGAAACAACCTTAGGAAGAAACCCCAGTTTAGTACGTAAAACAACTTTATCCGAATGGAAAATAAGGTAAGGAGAATTGTATTGCAACGCCTAAAGCTCAGACACTCTCCGAGCTGAAGAAATAACAAGAAATAAAACTTTCCAAGATAACAACTTAATAGCTAAGGAATGCATAGGCTCAAACAGAACCCCTTGAAGAACTTTAAGAACTAAATTCAGACTCCATGGAGGAGTAACTGTTTGAACACAGGCCTGATCCTAACCAGGGCCTGACAAAAAGATTGAACATCTGGGACATCAGCCAGACGTTTGTGTAACAAAATAGATAAGGCAGAGATCTGACCCTTTAGGGAACTTGCCGATAAACCCTTCTCCAATCCTTCTTGGAGAACAGACAAAATTCTGGGAATTCCATAAGTAGCCTTTGGATTCACACCAATAAAGATATTTACGCCATATCTTATAGTAAATCTTCCTAGTTACAGGCTTACGCGCCTGAATCAAGGTTTCTATGACCGAATCAGAAAAAACCCTGCTTGGATAGAACTAAGCGTTCAATCTCCAAGCAGTCAGCTTCAGAGAAACTAGATTTGGATGAAGGAAGGGACCTTGAATGAGAAGATCCTTCCTTAATGGCAGTCTCCAATGTGGCAGGGATGACATGTCCACCATGTCGGCATACCAAATCCTGCGAGGCCACGCCGGAGCAATGAGAATCACTGATGCCTTCTCCTGTCTGATTTGAGCAATGACCCGAGGAAGAAGAGCAAAACGGGGGAAAAAGATATGCTAGGCTGAAGGACCAAGGAACTGCTAGAGCATCTATCAGCTCCGCCTGAGGATCCCTGGACCTTGACCCGTATCTCGGGAGCTTGGCATTCTGACGAGATGCCATGAGATCTAACTCCGGCCGACCCCATTTGAGAATCAAGTTGGAGAATACTTCCGGATGGAGTTCCCATTCTCCCGGATGAAAAGTCTGCGTGCTCAGAAAGTCCGCCTCCCAGTTGTCCACCCCTGGGATGTGGATCGCCGACACGTGGCAAGAATGGGCTTCCGCCCACCAGAATATCTTGGCTACCTCCGTCATCGCTAAGGAACTCCTTGTTCCTCCCTGATGATTGATGTAAGACACAGTCGTCATGTTGTCCGTCTGGAATCTGATTAACTGGGCCGAAGCCAACTGAGGCCAGGCTAGAAGAGCATTGAAGATCGCTCTCAGCTCCAGGATGTTTATAGGAAGAACAGACTCCGCCCGAGTCCACACTCCCTGAGCCTTCAGAGGACCCCAGACAGCTCCCCACCCTAAAATGGCTGGCATCCGTTGTCACAATCACCCAGGATAGTCTGCGAAAGCATGTTACCTGGGATAGATGATCCAGAGACAACCACCATTGAAGACAATCCCTTGTTTCTTGCTCCAGGGTTGAGGAGACAAGTCTGCATAATCTCCATTCCACAGCCTGAGCATGTTTAACTGCAGAGGTCTGAGGTGAAACCCGAGCAAATGGGATGATGTCCATTGCCGCCACCATCAGTCCGATTACTTCCATGCATTGGGCCACTGACGGCCGAGGATTGGACTGAAGAACTCGACAGGCATCTAGGATCTTTAATTTCCTGACCTCTGTCAGAAAAATCCTCAGATATAGAATCGATTACCGTTCCCAAGAAAGTCACCCTTGCTTTCGGGATTAAGGAACTTTTCTCCAGATTCACCTTCCACCCGTGAGTTCTCAGGAAGGATAGTACAACGTCAGTATGGGACATTGCTTGTTGACAAGATGGCGCCTGGATTAGGATATCGTCTAGATAAGGCACCACCGCAATGCCCCGCAGTCTTAAAACCGCCAGTAGAGACCCCAGAACTTTTGTGAAAATTCTGGGTGCCGTGGCCAGACCGAAAGGAAGAGCCACAAACTGAAAGTGTCTGTCCAGAAATGCAAACCTTAGGAACTTGTGATGATCTCTGTGGGTAGGAACATGTAGATATGCATCATTTAAGTCCATAAATTGACCCTCCTGAATCAAAGGAAGAATGGTACGAATAGTTTCCATCTTGAAAGATGGAACTCTGAGAAACTTGTTCAGACTCTTGAGGTCTAAGATAGGTATGAAAGTTCCCTCCTTCTTGGGAACTACAAACAGATTTGAATAAAAACCCTGCCCGTGTTCCTGTACAGGAACAGGAGTAATCACTCCCAGGAAGGAGAGGTCTCTTACACAATGTAAGAACGCCTCTCTTTTTATCTGATTTGCAGATAATCTTAAAAGAAGAAATCTTCAAAGGTACTGAACTTTCTGAATCTGAAATTTCGCCTTCTGATAGAACCTCCATACCCTCTAACTCAGCTCCCTGGGAGGGTACATGCGAGATTGCCACCATAGCATCAGAAACCTCACTGACAACATGTTTCTCCTTCCTTTTACGTTTGCCTTGTAATATAGGAAAGGCAGATAATGCATCAGAAATAGTAGAAGACATAAGCGCAGCTATGTCCTTTAAGGTAACTCCAGCGGGTGCTAGAGCAGAAGTACAGGGCACTGCTTGTGCAGGCGTTAAATCTTGGGACGCTAGGGGAGAAAGCTGCGGCATACTCTGAATCTCGTCAGACCCCGGAGAATCATCCGCCTTTGAAAAATTTTGTTTATGAAAAATCTTTTCCTTATAAACTTAAAGCCCTCTCAATACATGAGGGACGGAAAGGGATTGGTGGTTCCACATTAGCATCCAAACACATGGAGCAGGTAAAACTCTGCACAGCTCCAATATCCATTAATATATATATATATATATATATATATATATATATATATATATATATATATATATATATATATATATATATATATATATATATATATATATATTTTATAGAAAACAAAAAATACTGTTACTGTCTCTTTAAAAATTCAAAACAAAAATGTTTTTAATGCTAGAAGAAAAAAAAATTATGCAACAGAACAAAAAGTTATACAGATTACTGACAAATAACTTTAGACAAAAAAACAATACTGTGCCTTTAATAAACCGACACAATTTTTCCTGTTGAAATTGCTTATAAACGTACCTTCCAGCTAAAAAAAAAAACAGAACACCTCTACGCCTCAGCAGCTCTGCTGAGGCGCCTACCTGACCACCAGTCTCTCTGCAAAGCCCCAGAGGAATAGAAGACAACGATCTCAGCGCTAACAACCGCTTGCTTTCAGACCATGCGGTTCTAGTGCAACCTGAATTTCCCTGCAGTCTTGAAGAGTCGCTTCCACAGTGAAACCGGACACTCCTAACACAAACTAAATGCGCAGCGTACCCCAGGCGCGCGAAAAACACAGCCCCACACATCGTGGGCATTATATTATGTGCAACCCGACTAGTGAATTAAAGTACAGAAAACAAGAAAAAAATAAGCAGCTTTCTCCCAGCCCCAGTGCCTGTACTAGGCTGTCAAAAATTACCCTCCAAATAAAGAGAGCCTGGTCCCATAAGTAAAAGTCCCACTGCTGAGCCTTTTAAATAAAAACACAAGTGCCCACACTTTGCTCTGAGAGAAAAAAAAAACAGAAAAATAAAGCAGCACTTACCTTAATGCTGCCCGAGAGTAGGAAAGCCCAACAGGTTTAAGAGGTCCTCTCCCTCCTATGGCCCTGGTGAAAAATGATAAAGCCTGAGTTAAACTTGCTTAGGCCATCAGTGTAAGGGCAGCATCAATGTATGGGAGGCACAGTGAGAATTATGTCCCACCAGTTCCGATTGCTTTAAAGCCACCAAAAAGCTCTACTGTAGAGACTGATATGGACTACGGCTACACCCTAGAACAAAGCAGCACACTCTGGCACCACTTTAAAAATAATAAACTCTTGATAGAAGAATCAATACCAACACCTCACTTTACCTCTTCCTATCACTAACGCAGGCAAAGAGAATGACTGGGGTGGGAGGGAGGGGAGGAGCTATATACAGCAGCTCTGCTGTGGTGCTCTTTGCCTCCTCCTGCTGATCAGGAGGTGAAATCCCACAAGTAAGGATGATGATCCGTGGACTCATTGTGTCTTTAAAAAGAAATACATTTTTTGGTTTTCATGTCCCTTTAATACAGCTGACACAATATTGCACAATATCTATAACGGACAATCTGTATATTATTTAGATTAATAATTATCTCTAAATTTATATAACCTTCCTTCTGAATATGACAGAATCAGCAAATCCAGACTGGTCAACAACATGTAAAGATTCTAAATAAAATATAATTAAAAAAAAAATATATATATATATATATATATATATATATATATATATATATATATATATATATATATATATATATATATATATATATATATATATATATAAAAAATAAAAAAAAGACAAATTACAAGAACACACAAAAAGCAGGAAAAGTTTCTTTTAGCGATACGAAAAACCTGGGAGAGTGTGTTTCTTTTAGCGATACGTAAAGCCCAAGAGAGTTTCTTTAAGCGATACGTAAAGCCCAGGAGAGTGTTTCTTTTAGCGATACATAAAGCCCAAGAGGGTTTCTTTTACCGATACGTAAAGCCAAAGAGAGTTTCTTTTAGCGATACGTAAAGCTCAGGAGTTTCTTTTAGCGATACGTAAAGCCCAAGAGAGTTTCTTTTAGCGATTTGTAAAGCACAGGAGTGTGTTTCTTTTAGCGATACGTAAAGCAAAGGAGAGTGTTTCTTTTAGCGATACGTAAAGCACAGGAGAGTGTTTCTTTTAGCGATACGTAAAGCCCAGGAGAGTGTTTCCTTTAGCGATATGTAAAGCCCAGGAGAGTTTCTTTTAGCGATACGTAAAGCCCAGGAGAGTTTCTTTTAGCGATACGTAAAGCTCAGGAGAGTTTCTTTTAGCGATACGTAAAGCCCAGGAGAGTGTTTTTTAGGGATACAAAAAACCTGGGAGTGTTTTTTTAGGGTTACTGCTAAACTTTTAGCATAACATAAAAACAAGGGAGGATTTTTATATTTAGCAATATTAACCCATTGCTGCCAGGACTTATTTGTCTACATCAGAACAAAAGTTCTATTGTAAACAAACGTTTATGCGACCGGTGATTTCAATGATGGGTTTGGGCGGGGGAGTGCCAATGACGCTAGGCACACCCTCCAGCCCCTGATCCCATTTAGCAAACTGCTCTTTTATTTAGCAATATGTAGAACAAAAGAAAATAAATTTTGTTGATGTACGTTTATAGTTTGTTCCCATTATCAATTTTACCTGCTTAAGTATATTTAAATTGTTTGCACATCTCTTTACCTTTATTTTGTCATGTGAAACAGCTATTTTCCTGTTGAAACCTATACTGTAAATACAAATACATAATTTGTTTTAGAAAGGCTATGTAAACAAGATGCAGAAGGGAAAAAAATCATTTGAATGGGTGTTCTAGCAGCTATTTTGAATAAAAAGAAAATGTATGCTTACCTGGTAAATGTATTTCTTTTTTGACAAAGATCATCTTAATTACTAATGGGATATTTCACCTCCTGGTCAGCAGGAGGCGGCAAAGAGCACCACAGCAGAGCTGTTAAATATCACCTCACTTCACTCCCAACCCAGTCATTCGACCGAAGTAAAGGAGAGAAAGGAAGTAACAAGGTGCAGAGGTGTCTGAAGTTTATAATACCCAACAACCTGTCTCTTACAAAAACAGGGCGGGCCGTGGACTCATCGTGTCAAAAAATAAATAAATTTATCAGGTAAGCATACATTTTCTTTTTAATGACACGATGAGTCCACGGATCATCTTAATTACTAATGGGAATCAATGCCCAAGCTAGAGTACACAGATGATACGGGAGGGACAAGACAGGGAACCTAAACGAAAGGCACCACTGCTTGAAGAACCTTCCTCCCAAAAGCGGCCTCAGCCGAGGCAAAAGTGTCAAATTTTTAGGACTTTGAAAAAGTGTGAAGAGAGGACTAAGATGCAGCCTTGCAAATCTGTTCCACAGAAGCTTCATTTTTGAATGCCCACGAGGAAGCAACAGCCCTTGTGGAATGAGCCGTAACTCTCGGGAGGCTGCTGCCCAGCAGTCTCATAAGCAAAACGTATGATACTCTTCAGCCAAAAAGAAAGAGAAGTAGCAGTAGCTTTCTGTCCCTTACGTTTTCCTGAGAAAACAACAAACAAAGCAGAAGACTGACGAAAGTCCTTAGTTGCCTGCAGGTAAAACTTTAAAGCACGGACCACATCCAAATTGTGCAGAAGTCGTTCTTTCTGAGAAGTAGGATTAGGACACAAGGAAGGAACAACAATCTCCTGATTAATGTTCCGATCATAAACAACCTTAGGAAGAAATCCTAATTTAGTACGTAAAACTACCTTATCAGAATGAAAAATAAGGTAAGGGGATTCATACTGTAATGCCGAGAGTTCTGACACTCTGTAAGCAAAAGAAATAGCAACAAGAAATAAAACTTTTTAAGATAACAATTTAATACCTAAGGAATGCATAGGCTCAAAACGGAGCCCCTTGAAGAATTTTGAGAACCAAATTCAAACTCCATGGAGGAGTAACTGGTTTAAACACAGGTCTTATCCTGACCAAGGCCTGACAAAATAATTGTACATCTGGAACATCTGCCAGACGTTTGTGTAACAAAAATAGATAAGGCAGAGATCTGACCCTTTAGGGAACTTGTCGATAATCCTTTCTCCAAACCCTCTTGGAGAAAGGATAAAATTCTAGGAATCTTAACTCTACTTCATGAGTAGCCCTTGGATTCACACCAATAGAGATATTTACGCCATATCTTATGATAAAATTTTCTAGTGAAAGGCTTACGAGCCTGAATCATGGTCTCAATGACAGAGTCAGAAAAGCAGCGCTTGGATAATATTAAGCGTTCAATCTCCAAGCAGTCCGCTTCAGAAAAACTAGATTTGGGTGAAGGAAGGGCCCTTGAATTAGAAGGTCCTTCCTGAACGGAAGTCTCCAAGGTGGTAGAGATGACATGTCCACCAGATTTGCATACCAAATCCTGCGAGGCCAAGTTGGTGCAATGAGGATCACTGATGCCCTCTCCCGTTTGATTTGAGCAATGACCCGAGGAAGAAGAGCAAACTGAGGAAATAGATATGCTAGACTGAAGGTCCAAGGAACCGCCAGAGCATCTATCAGTTCCGCCTGGGGATCCCTGAACCTCGACCCCTATCTCGGGAGCTTGGCATTCTGTCGGGATGCCATGAGATCTAATTCCGGCTGACCCCACTTGAGAATCAGGCTGGAGAACACTTCCGGATGAAGTTCCCACTCGCCCGGATGAAGGGTCTGCCTGCTCAGAAAGTCCGCCTCCCAGTTGTCCACCCCTGGGATGTGGATTGCCGACAGGCAGCAAGAATGGGCCTCCGCCCACTGAATAATTTTGGTTACCTCTGTCATCGCTAAGGAACTCCTTGTTCCTCCCTGATGATTTAAGTAAAGCACTGATGTTATATTGTCCGACTGGAATCAGATAAACTGGGCCGAGGCTAACTGAGGCCAGGCGAGCATTAAAGATCGCTCTCAGCTCTAGAATGTTTATAGGAAGAACAGACACTGAGTCCAAACTCCCTGAGCCTTTAGGGAGCCCCAGACTACTCCCCACCCTAGAAGGATGGAGTCTGTTGTCACAATCATCCAAGATGGTCTGCGAAAGCAGGATTCCCTGGGAGAGATGATCCAGAGACAACCACCCTTGGAGAATCCCTTGTCTCCTGCTCCAGTAGTATTTGAGGAGACAAATCCGCATAATCTCCGTTCCATTGCCTGAGCATGCTTAACTGCAGAGGTCTGAGGTGGAACCGAGCAAACGGGATGATGTCCATTGCCGCCACCATCAGCCCAATTACCTCCATGCACTGGGCCACTGACGGCCGAGGAGTGGACTGAAGGACTAGACAAGTATCGATAATCTTTGATTTCCTGACTTCTGTCAGAAAAATCTTCATAGATAGGGAATCTATTATGGTTCCCAAGAAAGTTACCCTTGTATTTGGGACTAAGGAACCGTTTTCTAAATTTACCTTCCACCAGTGAGATCGTAGGAAGGATAACACCATGTCCATGTGGAATCTTGCTTGTTGTAAGGATGGCGCCTGGACTAGGAGGTCGTCCAGATAGGGTGCCACTGCAATGCCCCGTGACCGAAGTCACGAACTTTTGAATTCCAACTTGTATCCCTGGGACATTATTTCTATAGCCCAGGGATCCTGAACATCTCAAACCAAAGTCTGAGCGAAGGAGAGAGTCTGCCCCCTACCAGATCCGGTCACAAATCGGGGGCCTGTCCTTCATGCTGTCTTTGATTCAATAGCAGGCTTCTTGGATTGTTTTCCCTTATTCCAAGATTGATTTGGTCTCCATGCCGGTTTAGACTGTTCCTGCTTGGAAGCGGTAGAGGAAGGATTTTCCTTGAAAATTTCGAAAGGAACGAAAATTACTCTGCCGTCCATTGTTTGTTTCTCTTATCCTGAGGGAAAAGATGACCTTTACCTCCCGTGATATCAGAGATAATTTCCGACAGCCCAGGTCCAAACAAGGTGTTCGCCTTGTAAGGAATAGCTAGATGCTTAGACTTAGACACATCCGCAGACCAAGGTTTTGACCATAAGGCTCTGCGGGCTAGAATAGAGAAATCCAAAATCTTTGCTCCCAGTTTTATAACTTGAAGGGAAGCATCCGTAATAAAGGAATTAGCTAACTTAAGTGCTTTTAGCCTATCTTGGATTTCATCCAAAGAAGTTTCTGTCTTGATAGCATCAGACAGCGCATCAAACCAATATGTCGCAGCACTAGTGATGGTAGCAATGCACACAGCTGGCTGCCATTGCAGGCCCTGGTGTACACACATCTTTTTGAGTAAACCCTCTAATTTCTTGTCCATAGGATCTTTGAAGGCACAACTACCCTCTATGGGAATAGTAGTGCTCTTAGCTAAAGTGGAAACGGCCCCTTCCACCTTGGGCACTGTTTGCAAAGCCTCCTTGATAGAGTCGGCTATGGGAAACATCTTTTTAAAAATAGGAGGAGATAGAGAAAAAGGAATACCCGGTTTCTCCCACTCCTTAGCAATGAACTCAGAAGCTTGGTCAGGGACCGGAAACACGTCTGTCAAGGAAGGAACCTCGAAATATTTGTTCAGCTTACTAGACTTCTTAGGAACAACTACCGGGGAGTCGCTGTCGTCCAAAGTAGCTAAAACCTCCTTAAGTAACAGACTGGGGTGTTCTAGCTTAAACCTAAAAGATACCTCAGCAAGAGGAATTACACTTTCTGAATCTGAAATTTCACCTTCAGATGCTACAACGGTATCCTCCTCCTCCTCAGGCTTCTGGGAGTGGACCTCCGAAATCACAACAATTGCATCAGAAACCTCGCTTTCTAAATGTCCGATTTTCCGTTTGCGCTTTCCCTGCAACATTGGAAAAGCAGACAACGCATCATAAATTGTAGAAGACATGAGAGACGCGATGTCCCTTAAAGTAACTCCTGCGGGAGCTAGAGAGGAAGTGCAGTGCACTGCTTGTGAGGGCGGTAAAATTTTGGACGCTTGAGGAGAAAGCTGCGGCATATATTGAACCTCATCATTAGACTCTCGGACAACATCCGCTTTAGAAGAAGTTGGCTCAGAAAAAAAATTTCTCCCTCTAAAAAGAGAGAGGACTATAAAGTCCTCTCAATACATGAGGAACAGAAAGGGATCTGTGGTTCCACATTGGCATCAATGCAAAGCCCTTGGTCCATACTGGTTCACAATTGACAGAGTATCAAATAAAATTCTTAACATTTAAATAAAAAATGTTAGTCAAAAAACGTTACTGTATCTTTAAATCTAAACAGTAATTTTTTTTTACTAAAGCCTGTTAAAATTAGAAATATACAATAATACACCTCTACACCTCAGCTACTCTGCTGAGGTGCCTACCTGACTGACGACCGGAGTTAATCTCCCCTAATAATCAGCAGACAATCCGTTTTCTGCAGAACAGGAATATCTACACTGTCCGGTCCTAGGAACGCATGCTTTGCACGGACCATGCGCTCCTAGGCAAACACCGACAAATTCTTATCGGAATGTGTCCCAGACTGAGGCGCAGTGAAGTGGCACGCAACTCCGTGTAATCCGCCCATCGTGGGCGTTGCCATGAGTAAAAAATCTCTCCCGGCCGTTTCATAGAAATGTTAACCCCTTGAGAGGAAAAAAAAAAAAAGCAGAGCCATCTGTTTTTAGTGTTTCTCCAGCCCCAGTGCCTGCAATCTAACGCTGTCCAAAGTCCTCTCCAGTCTAGGAGAGTTTACAATGTCCCCACTAACAATAAACAGCCCCTTTTATCCTGTGCCCTTTAAGTTGTGTATTAGTATGTTAAAATGTGCTCACTTCTTTCTGAGTCTGACTGTCTGCCCCAGAAAAATCAAAGTAGCACTTACCTCATACTTCTGCCTGATAGCAAGGCAGCTCACAGGCTTGAGAGGTCCTCTCCCTCACATCGACCTGTGGAGAAATAAAATGCTGAGTAATTTTTACCTCAGACTATAGGATATAGGGCAGCATGAAATACATGGGAGGCACAGTGAGAATTATTTCCCACAAGTTCCCATTGCTCTAAATCCACCACTGCTCTACTGAAGGGACTGATATGGGCTACAGCTACACCCTAGGACAAAGCAGCACAATCTTGTACTACTTTAAAAATAATAAACTCTTGATTGAAGAATCATAACCAACACCTCACTTTACCACTTCCTATCACTAACGTAGGCAAAGAGAATGACTGGGGAGTAAAGGGAGGAGCTATTTAACAGCTCTGCTGCTCTTTCCCGCCTCCTGCTGACCAGGAAGTGAATATCCCATTAGTAATTAAGATGATCTGTGGTCTCAACATGTCATTAAAAAAAAAGAAATGATTTTTTTTTCTCAGCTGCTTGCTTGACTACACTTTAAAGCAAGTGATACTTAAAAGGGACATAAAACAAATTTTATTTCATGATTCGTAGAGAGCATATGATTTTAAACAACTTTCTATTTACTTCTATTATCAAATGAGCTTAGTTTCGTAGTATCCTTTGTTGAAAAGCATACCCAAGTACACCCTGGTGTCAGCAGTTAGCTACTGAATGGTTTCTGGCACATATAAACCACAAATTGGTTTACCAATGTGTTCAGCTAGCTCCCAGTAGTCCATTCCTGCTCTTTCAATAAAGAACAACAAGAGCATGAAGCAAAATTGATAACAGAAGTAAATTGGAAAGTTGTTTAAAACATTTTGGGTTTCATGTCCCTTTAAAAGGAACAATGTGCTAAGGAAAGCAGCAAAAAAATAAAGAGTTCATTGCCTTCAAGCTGCGATTTAACACAAACAAAAAACAGCAAATTCTACACAATAACTGTCACACACACATTAGTCATACATACAACTGTCACACACACACACACTAATCACATAAACATAACGCTCACACACACACTAGTCACATACATATAACTGTCACACACATATAACTGTCACACACATATAACTGTCACACACACTAGTCACATACATATAACTGTCACACACACACTAGTCACATACATATAACTGTCACACACACACACACTAGTCACATACATATAACTGTCACACACATATAACTGTCACACACACTAGTCACATACATATAACTGTCACATACATATAACTGTCACACACACACTAGTCACATACATATAACTGTCACACACACACACACACTAGTCACACATACATAACTGTCACACACACTAGTCACACATACATAACTGTCACACACACTAGTCACACATACATAACTGTCACACACACTAGTCACACATACATAACTGTCACACACACACTAGTCACATACATATAAATGTCACACACACTAGTCACATACATATAAATGTTACATACATACAACTGTCACACACACTAGTCACATACATATAAATGTCACACACACTAGTCACATACATATAAATGTCACATACATACAACTGTCACACACACACACACTAATCACATAAACATAACGCTCACACACACACTAGTCACATACATATAACTGTCACACACATATAACTGTCACACACATATAACTGTCACACACACTAGTCACATACATATAACTGTCACACACACACTAGTCACATACATATAACTGTCACACACACACACACACTAGTCACATACATATAACTGTCACACACACACTAGTCACACACATATAACTGTCACACACATATAACTGTCACACACATATAACTGTCACACACACTAGTCACATACATATAACTGTCACACACACACTAGTCACATACATATAACTGTCACACACACACTAGTCACATACATATAACTGTCACACACACACACACACTAGTCACACATACATAACTGTCACACACACTAGTCACACATACATAACTGTCACACACACTAGTCACACATACATAACTGTCACACACACTAGTCACACATACATAACTGTCACACACACACTAGTCACATACATATAAATGTCACACACACTAGTCACATACATATAAATGTTACATACATACATACATACAACTGTCACACACACTAGTCACATACATATAAATGTCACACACACTAGTCACATACATATAAATGTTACATACATACATACATACAACTGTCACACACACTAGTCACATACATATAAATGTCACACACACTAATCACATACACATAACTGTCACACACACACACACTAGTCACATATACATAACTGTCACATACATATAACTGGCACACACACTAGTCACACACATATAACTGTCACACACACTAGTCACACACACTAGTCACACACATATAACTGTCACACACACTAGTCACACACATATAAATGTCATACATATAACTGTCACACACATATAACTGTCACACACACTAGTCACACACATATAACTGTCACACACATATATGTTACACACATATAACTGTCACACACATATAACTGTCACACACATATAACTGTCACACACATATAACTGTCACACACATATAACTGTCACACACATATAACTGTCACACACATATAACTGTCACACACATAACTGTCACATACATATAACTGTCACACACACATAACTGTCACACACATATAACTGTCACACACATATAACTGTCACACACATATAACTGTCACACACATATAACTGGCACACACACTAGTCACACACATATAACTGTCACACACATATAACTGTCACACACATATAACTGTCACACACACTAGTCACACACATATAACTGTCACACACATATAACTGTCACACACACACTAGTCACACACATATAACTGTCACACACATATAACTGTCACACACATATAACTGTCACACACATATAACTGTCACACACATATAACTGTCACACGCATATAACTGTCACACGCATATAACTGTCACACACATATAACTGTCACACACATATAACTGTCACACACACACTAGTCACACACATATAACTGTCACACACACACTAGTCACACACATATAACTGTCACACACATATAACTGTCACACACACATAACTGTCACACACATATAACTGTCACACACATAACTGTCACACACATATAAATGTCACACACATAACTGTCACACACATATAACTGTCACACACACTAGTCACACACATATAACTGTCACATACATATAAATGTCACACACACTAGTCACACACATATAACTGTCACATACATATAAATGTCACACACACTAGTCACACACATATAACTGTCACACACACTAGTCACACACATATAACTGTCACATACATATAAATGTCACACACACTAGTCACACACATAACTGTCACACACATATAACTGTCACACACACTAGTCACACACATATAACTGTCACACACACTAGTCACACACATATAACTGTCACACACACTAGTCACACACATATAACTGTCACACACACATAACTGTCACACACATAACTGTCACACACATAACTGTCACACACATAACTGTCACACACATAACTGTCACACACATAACTGTCACACACATATAACTGTCACACACACTAGTCACACACATATAACTGTCACACACATATAACTGTCACACACATATAACTGTCACACACATATAACTGTCACACACACTAGTCACACACATATAACTGTCACACACACACACACTAGTCACACACACATAACTGTCACACACATATAACTGTCACACACATATAACTGTCACACACATATAAATGTCACATACATATAACTGTCACATACATATAACTGTCACATACATATAACTGTCACATACATATAACTGTCACATACATATAACTGTCACACACACACATAACTGTCACATACATATAACTGTCACACACACTAGTCACACACACATAACTGTCACATACATATAAGTGGCACACACATATAACTGTCACACACATATAACTGTCACATACATATAACTGGCACACACACTAGTCACACACATATAACTGTCACACACACTAGTCACATACATATAACTGTCACATACATATAAATGTCACACACATATAACTGTCACACACACTAGTCACATACATATAACTGTCACATACATATAAATGTCACACACATATAACTGTCACACACACTAGTCACACACATATAACTGTCACACACACTAGTCACACACATATAAATGTCACACACATATAACTGTCACACACATATAACTGTCACACACACTAGTCACACACATATAACTGTCACACACATAACTGTCACACACATATAACTGTCACACACATATAACTGTCACACACATATAACTGTCACACACATATAACTGTCACACACATATAACTGTCACACACATATAACTGTCACAAACATATAACTGTCACAAACATATAACTGTCACAAACATATAAATGTCACAAACATATAAATGTCACACACATATAACTGTCACACACATATAACTGTCACAAACATATAAATGTCACCCACATATAACTGTCACACACATATAACTGTCACACACATATAACTGTCACACACATAACTGTCACATACATATAACTGTCACACACACTAGTCACACACATATAACTGTCACATACATATAAATGTCACACACACTAGTCACACACATATAACTGTCACACACATATAACTGTCACACACATAACTGTCACATACATATAACTGTCACACACACTAGTCACACACATATAACTGTCACATACATATAAATGTCACACACACTAGTCACACACATATAACTGTCACACACATAACTGGCACACACACTAGTCACACACATATAACTGTCACACACATATAAATGTCACACACATATAACTGTCACACACATATAACTGTCACACACACTAGTCACACACACTAGTCACACACACTAGTCACACACATATAACTGTCACACACACTAGTCACACACATATAAATGTCATACATATAACTGTCACACACATATAACTGTCACACACATATAACTGTCACACACATATAACTGTCACACGCATATAACTGTCACACGCATATAACTGTCACACACATATAACTGTCACACACACACACCTGTCACACACATATAACTGTCACACACATAACTGTCACATACACTAGTCACACACATATAACTGTCACATACATATAAATGTCACACACACTAGTCACACACATATAACTGTCACACACATATAACTCACACACACTAGTCACACACATATAACTGTCACACACATATAACTGTCACACACACTAGTCACACACATATAACTGTCACACACATATAACTGTCACACACACTAGTCACACACATAACTGTCACACACACTAGTCACACACACTAGTCACACACATATAACTGTCACACACACTAGTCACACACACTAGTCACACACACTAGTCACACACACTAGTCACACACACTAGTCACACACACTAGTCACACACACTAGTCACACACATATAACTGTCACACACACTAGTCGCACACATATAACTGTCACACACACTAGTCGCACACATATAACTGTCACACACACTAGTCGCACACATATAACTGTCACACACACACCTGTCACACACATATAACTGTCACACACACACACCTGTCACACACATATAACTGTCACACACATAACTGTCACATACACTAGTCACACACATATAACTGTCACATACATATAAATGTCACACACACTAGTCACACACATATAACTGTCACACACATATAACTCACACACACTAGTCACACACATATAACTGTCACACACATAACTGTCACACACACTAGTCACACACATATAACTGTCACACACATATAACTGTCACACACACAACTGTCACACACACTAGTCACACACATATAACTGTCACACACATATAACTGTCACACACATATAACTGTCACACACACTAGTCACACACACTAGTCACACACACTAGTCACACACACTAGTCACACACATATAACTGTCACACACACTAGTCGCACACATATAACTGTCAAACACACTAGTCGCACACATATAACTGTCACACACACTAGTCACATACATATAACTGTCACATACATATAACTGTCACACACATATAACTGTCACACACATATAACTGTCACACACATATAACTGTCACACACACATAACTGTCACACACACATAACTGTCACACACACATAACTGTCACACACATATAACTGTCACACACATATAAATGTCACACACATATAAATGTCACACACATATAACTGTCACACACATATAACTGTCACACACATATAACTGTCACACACATATAACTGTCACACACACACACCTGTCACACACATAACTGTCACACACATATAACTGTCACACACATATAACTGTCACACACATATAACTGTCACACACACACTAGTCACACACATATAACTGTCACACACACACTAGTCACACACATATAACTGTCACACACATATAACTGTCACACACATATAACTGTCACACACACACACTAGTCACACACATATAACTGTCACACACACACTAGTCACACACATATAACTGTCACACACACACTAGTCACACACATATAACTGTCACACACATATAACTGTCACACACATATAACTGTCACACACATATAACTGTCACACACACACACACTAGTCACACACATATAACTGTCACACACATATAACTGTCACACACATATAACTGTCACACACATATAACTGTCACACACATATAACTGTCACACACACACTAGTCACACACATATAACTGTCACACACATATAACTGTCACACACACACACTAGTCACACACATATAACTGTCACACACATATAACTGTCACACACATATAAATGTCACACACATATAAATGTCACACACATATAAATGTCACACACATATAACTGTCACACACATATAACTGTCACACACATATAAATGTCACACACATATAAATGTCACACACATATAAATGTCACACACATATAACTGTCACACACATATAACTGTCACACACACACTAGTCACACACATATAACTGTCACACACACACACTAGTCACACACATATAACTGTCACACACATATAACTGTCACACACATAACTGTCACACACATATAACTGTCACACACATATAACTGTCACACACATATAACTGTCACACACATATAACTGTCACACACATATAACTGTCACACACACACACTAGTCACACACATATAACTGTCACACACATATAACTGTCACACACATATAACTGTCACACACATATAACTGTCACACACATATAACTGTCACACACATATAACTGTCACACACACACACACTAGTCACACACATATAACTGTCACACACATATAACTGTCACACACATATAACTGTCACACACATATAACTGTCACACACATATAACTGTCACAAACATATAACTGTCACACACATATAACTGTCACACACATATAACTGTCACACACATATAACTGTCACACACATATAACTGTCACACACACACTAGTCACACACATATAACTGTCACACACATATAACTGTCACACACACACACTAGTCACACACATATAACTGTCACACACATATAACTGTCACACACATATAAATGTCACACACATATAAATGTCACACACATATAACTGTCACACACATATAACTGTCACACACATATAAATGTCACACACATATAAATGTCACACACATATAACTGTCACACACACACTAGTCACACACATATAACTGTCACACACACACACTAGTCACACACATATAACTGTCACACACATAACTGTCACACACATATAACTGTCACACACATATAACTGTCACACACATATAACTGTCACACACATATAACTGTCACACACACACACTAGTCACACACATATAACTGTCACACACATATAACTGTCACACACATATAACTGTCACACACATATAACTGTCACACACATATAACTGTCACACACACACACACTAGTCACACACATATAACTGTCACACACATATAACTGTCACACACATAATAACTGTCACACACATATACTGTCACACACATAAACCAGCTCACACACTATAAATGTCACACACATATAAATGTCACACACATATAAATGTCACACACATATACTGTCACACACATATAACTGTCCACACACATATAACTGACACACACACTATCCTGTCACACACATATAACTGTCACACACACTGAGTCACACACATATACTGTCACACACACACTAGTCCACCACACATATACTGTCACACACATATAAATGTCACACACATATAACTGTCCACACACCTATAACCTGTCACACACCTATTACTCACACACACATATAACTGTCACACACATATAACTGTCACACACATATAACTGTCACACACATATAACTGTCACACATACAAATAACTGACACCACACATATACTGTCACACACATAACTGTCACACACACTAGTCACACACATATAACTGTCACACACACTAGTCACACACATATAACTGTCACACACATATAACTGTCACACACATATAACTGTCACACACACTAGTCACACACATATAACTGTCACACACACTAGTCACACACATATAACTGTCACACACATATAACTGTCACACACACACAACTGTCACACACATATAACTGTCACACACATATAACTGTCACACACATATAACTGTCACACACATATAACTGTCACACACATATAACTGTCACACACATATAACAGTCACACACATATAACTGTCACACACATATAACTGTCACACACACACTAGTCACACACATATAAATGTCATACATATAACTGTCACACACATATAACTGTCACACACACACTAGTCACACACATATAACTGTCACACACATATAACTGTCACACACATATAACTGTCACACACACTAGTCACACACCTGTCACACACATATAACTGTCACACACATATAACTGTCACACACATATAACTGTCACACACATATAACTGTCACACACATATAAATGTCACACACATATAACTGTCACACACATATAACTGTCACACACATATAACTGTCACACACATATAACTGTCACACACACACTAGTCACACACATATAACTGTCACACACACACACTAGTCACACACCATATAACTGTCACCATATAACTGTCCACACAATATAACTGTCACACACATATAACTGTCACACACATTTAACTGTCAGCACTATAACTGTCACACTCATATAACTGTCACACACACATAACTGTCACACACACTCTAAGTCAACACATTATAACTGTCACACACATATATAACTGTCACACACATCATAACTGTCACACAATATAATGTCCACACACAAAACACTAGTCACACACATAATAAACTGTCACACACATATAACTGTCACACACATATAACTGTCACACACATATAACTGTCTCACACACTAGTCACACAAATATATACTGTCACAAACATATAATACTCACACACACAAGTCATACACATAGAACTGTCACACATTATAACTAGTCACACACACATATACTCACACACATATAACTGTCACACACACATCCATAACTGTCACACAAATCGCAACATATAACTGTCACACACATAGTCACACACAATAGTCACACACATATAATGTCACCACATATACTGTAAAATAAACTGTCACACACATATAACTGTCACACACATATAACTGTCACACACACACTAGTCACACACATATAACTGTCACACACACACACTAGTCACACACATATAACTGTCACACACATATAACTGTCACACACATATAACTGTCACACACATATAACTGTCACACACATATAACTGTCACACACATATAACTGTCACACACATATAACTGTCACACACACATAACTGTCACACACACACTAGTCACACACATATAACTGTCACACACATATAACTGTCACACACATATAACTGTCACACACATATAACTGTCACACACACACACACTAGTCACACACATATAACTGTCACACACATATAACTGTCACACACATATAACTGTCACACACATATAACTGTCACACACACTAGTCACACACATATAACTGTCACACACATATAACTCACACACACTAGTCACACACATATAACTGTCACACACATATAACTGTCACACACATATAACTGTCACACACATATAACTGTCACACACATATAACTGTCACACACATATAACTGTCACACACATATAACTGTCACACACATATAAATGTCACACACATATAACTGTCACACACATATAACTGTCACACACATATAACTGTCACACACATATAACTGTCACACACATATAACTGTCACACACATATAACTGTCACACACATATAACAGTCACACACATATAACTGTCACACACATATAACTGTCACACACATATAACTGTCACACACATATAACTGTCACACACATATAACTGTCACACACATATAACTGTCACACACATATAACTGTCACACACATATAACTGTCACACACATATAACTGTCACACACATATAACTGTCACACACATATAACTGTCACACACATATAACTGTCACACACATATAACTGTCACACACACACTAGTCACACACATATAACTGTCACACACACACACTAGTCACACACATATAACTGTCACACACATATAACTGTCACACACATATAACTGTCACACACATATAACTGTCACACACATATAACTGTCACACACATATAAATGTCACACACATATAAATGTCACACACATATAAATGTCACACACACACTAGTCACACACATAACTGTCACACACACTAGTCACACACATATAACTGTCACATACATATAACTGTCACATACATATAAATGTCACACACACTAGTCACACACATATAACTGTCACACACATATAACTGTCACACACATATAACTGTCACACACATATAACTGTCACACACATATAACTGTCACACACATATAACTGTCACACACACATAACTGTCACACACACTAGTCACACACATATAACTGTCACACACACTAGTCACACACATATAACTGTCACATACATATAACTGTCACATACATATAAATGTCACACACATATAACTGTCACACACATATAACTGTCACACACATATAACTGTCACACACACTAGTCACACACATATAACTGTCACACACACTAGTCACACACATATAACTGTCACACACATATAACTGTCACACACATATAACTGTCACACACATATAACTGTCACACACATATAAATGTCACACACATATAAATGTCACACACATATAACTGTCACACACATATAACTGTCACACACATATAACTGTCACACACATATAACTGTCACACACACTAGTCACACACATATAACTGTCACATACAGATAACTGTCACACACATATAACTGTCACACACATATAAATGTCACACACACTAGTCACACACATATAACTGTCACACACATATAACTGTCACACACACTAGTCACACACATATAACTGTCACATACATATAACTGTCACATACATATAACTGTCACACACATATAACTGTCACACACATAAATGTCACACACATAAATGTCACACACATATAACTGTCACACACATATAAATGTCACACACACTAGTCACACACATATAACTGTCACACACACTAGTCACACACATATAACTGTCACATACATATAACTGTCACATACATATAAATGTCACACACACTAGTCACACACATATAACTGTCACATACATATAACTGTCACATACATATAACTGTCACATACATATAACTGTCACATACATATAAATGTCACACACACTAGTCACACACATAACTGTCACATACATATAACTGTCACATACATATAACTGTCACATACATATAACTGTCACATACATATAAATGTCACATACATATAAATGTCACACACACTAGTCACACACATATAACTGTCACATACATATAACTGTCACATACATATAAATGTCACACACACTAGTCACACACATATAAATGTCACACACATATAACTGTCACAAACATATAAATGTCACACACATATAACTGTCACACACACTAGTCACACACATATAACTGTCACACACATATAAATGTCACACACATATAACTGTCACACACATATAACTGTCACACACACTAGTCACACACATATAACTGTCACACACACTAGTCACACACATATAAATGTCATACATATAACTGTCACACACACACACTAGTCACACACATATAAATGTCATACATATAACTGTCACACACACACTAGTCACATACATATAACTGTCACATACATATAAATGTCACACACACTTGTCACACACATATAACTGTCACACACATATAACTGTCACACACATATAACTGTCACACACATATAACTGTCACACACATATAACTGTCACACACACACACACTAGTCACACACATATAACTGTCACACACATATAACTGTCACACACATATAACTGTCACACACATATAACTGTCACACACATATAACTGTCACACACATATAACTGTCACACACATATAACTGTCACACACATATAACTGTCACACACATATAACTGTCACACACATATAACTGTCACACACATATAACTGTCACACACACTAGTCACATACATATAACTGTCACATACATATAACTGTCACATACATATAACTGTCACACACATATAACTGTCACACACACTAGTCACACACATATAACTGTCACACACATATAACTGTCACACACATATAACTGTCACACACATATAACTGTCACACACATATAACTGTCACACACATATAACTGTCACACACATAACTGTCACACACATATAACTGTCACACACACACTAGTCACATACATATAACTGTCACATACATATAACTGTCACATACATATAACTGTCACACACACACTAGTCACACACATATAACTGTCACACACATATAACTGTCACACACATATAACTGTCACACACATATAACTGTCACACACATATAACTGTCACACACACTAGTCACACACATATAACTGTCACACACACTAGTCACACACATATAAATGTCATACATATAACTGTCACACACATATAACTGTCACACACATATAACTGTCACACACACTAGTCACACACATATAACTGTCACATACATATAAATGTCACATACATATAACTGTCACATACATATAACTGTCACACACATATAACTGTCACACACACACTAGTCACACACATGTAACTGTCACACACATATAACTGTCACACACATATAACTGTCACACACATATAACTGTCACACACACTAGTCACACACATATAACTGTCACACACATATAACTGTCACACACACTAGTCACACACATATAACTGTCACACACATATAAATGTCACACACATATAACTGTCACAAACATATAAATGTCACACACATATAACTGTCACAAACATATAAATGTCACACACATATAACTGTCACACACACATAAATGTCACACACATATAACTGTCACACACACACACACTAGTCACACACATATAACTGTCACACACACACTAGTCACACACATATAACTGTCACACACATATAACTGTCACACACATATAACTGTCACACACACTAGTCACACACATATAACTGTCACACACATATAACTGTCACACACACTAGTCACACACATATAACTGTCACACACATATAAATGTCACACACATATAACTGTCACAAACATATAAATGTCACACACATATAACTGTCACAAACATATAAATGTCACACACATATAACTGTCACACACACATAAATGTCACACACATATAACTGTCACACACACACACACTAGTCACACACATATAACTGTCACACACACTAGTCACACACATATAACTGTCACACACATATAACTGTCACACACATATAACTGTCACACACATATAACTGTCACACACATATAACTGTCACACACATATAACTGTCACACACATATAACTGTCACACACATATAACTGTCACACACATATAACTGTCACACACATATAACTAGTCACACACATATAACTGTCACACACACTAGTCACACACATATAACTGTCACACACATATAACTGTCACATACATATAACTGTCACACACATATAACTGTCACACACATATAACTGTCACACACATATAACTAGTCACACACATATAACTGTCACACACACTAGTCACACACATATAACTGTCACACACATATAACTGTCACACACATATAACTGTCACACACATATAACTGTCACACACATATAACTGTCACACACATATAACTGTCACACTAGTCACACACATATAACTGTCACACACACTAGTCACACACATATAACTGTCACACACATATAAATGTCACACACATATAACTGTCACACACATATAACTGTCACACACATATAACTGTCACACACATATAACTGTCACACACATATAACTGTCACACACACTAGTCACACACATATAACTGTCACACACATATAACTGTCACACACATATAACTGTCACACACATATAACTGTCACACTAGTCACACACATATAACTGTCACACACACTAGTCACACACATATAACTGTCACACACATATAACTGTCACACACATATAACTGTCACACACATATAACTGTCACACTAGTCACACACATATAACTGTCACACACACACTAGTCACACACATATAACTGTCACACACATATAACTGTCACACACATATAACTGTCACACACATATAACTGTCACACACATATAACTGTCACACACATATAACTGTCACACACATATAACTAGTCACACACATATAACTGTCACACACACTAGTCACACACATATAACTGTCACACACATATAACTGTCACACACATATAACTGTCACACACATATAACTGTCACACTAGTCACACACATATAACTGTCACACACACTAGTCACACACATATAACTGTCACACACATATAAATGTCACACACATATAACTGTCACACACATATAACTGTCACACACATATAACTGTCACACACATATAACTGTCACACACATATAACTGTCACACACACTAGTCACACACATATAACTGTCACACACATATAACTGTCACACACATATAACTGTCACACACATATAACTGTCACACTAGTCACACACATATAACTGTCACACACACTAGTCACACACATATAACTGTCACACACATATAACTGTCACACACATATAACTGTCACACACACTAGTCACATACATATAACTGTCACACACACTAGTCACACACATATAACTGTCACACACATATAACTGTCACACACATATAACTGTCACACACACACACTAGTCACACACATATAACTGTCACACACATATAACTGTCACACACATATAACTGTCACACACATATAACTGTCACACACATATAACTGTCACACACATATAACTGTCACACACATATAACTGTCACACACATATAACTGTCACAAACATATAAATGTCACACACAAAGATTGCCAGCACTCACGAAGCGTTCACGATTCGCGCGCAGAATAAACTGACGGGCTCCGGGAAAGGACAATCTTCCTCTAGCGAGAGAACTATAGGCTGAGGGGCGGAGCATTAGGGCGGGGTCTATGACAAACAGCGGTAGCAGCTAGATTCTACCTCTCTAAAGGATCCTCTGACATCCCAGCGGTCACGTGACTGTAGTGATCACATGGTACAGAGAGTTGAGGAACAGAAGGGCGGGAGACTCAAATCTGTAAGACACCTGTTTTACTTCTGCAGCTGTGTAATTGGTCAGGACGTAATAACTGGTCTTATGCAGCTGTGTGATTGGTCAGTTGTTGTTTTTCTAGGCTGGTACTGCTGTGTGATTGGTCAAGAGTTGTTGTCTAAGCTTGCGCTACTGTGTGATTGGTCAGGAGTTGTCTGAGCTTGTGCTGCTGTGTGATTGGTCAGGAGTTGTTGTCTGAGCTTGTACTGCTGTGTGATTGGTCAAGAGTTGTTGTCTAAGCTTGCGCTACTGTGTGATTGGTCAGGAGTTGTCTGAGCTTGTGCTGCTGTTTGATTGGTCAGGAGTTATTGTCTAAGCTTGTGCTGCTGTGTGATTGGTCAGGAGTTGTCTGAGCTTGTGCTGCTGTTTGATTGGTCAGGAGTTATTGTCTACGCTTGTGCTGCTGTGTGATTGGTCAGGAGTTGTTGTCTAAGCTTGTGCTGCTGTGTGATTGGTCAGGAGTTGTCTGAGCTTGTGCTGCTGTGTGATTGGTCAGGAGTTATTGTCTCAGCTTGTGCTGCTGTGTGATTGGTCAGGAGTTATTGTCTGATCTTGTGCTACTGTGTGATTGGTCAGGAGTTATTGTCTGAGCTTGTGCAGCTGTGTGATTGGTCAGGAGTTATTGTCTGCGCTTGTGCAGCTGTGTGATTGGTCAGGAGTGGTTGTCTGAGCTTGTGCTGCTGTGTGATTGGTCAGGAGTTGTTGTCTGAGCTTGTGCTGCTGTGTGATTGGTCAGGAGTTATTGTCTGAGCTTGTACTGCTGTGTGATTGGTCAGGAGTTATTGTCTGAGCTTGTACTGCTGTGTGATTGGTCAAGAGTTGTTGTCTGAGCTTGTGCAGCTGTGTGATTGGTCAGGAGTTATTGTCTGAGCTTGTGCAGCTGTGTGATTGGTTAGTAGTTATTGTCTGAGCTTGTGCTGCTGTGTGATTGGTCAGGAGTTGTTGTCTGAGCTTGTACTGCTGTGTGATTGGTCAAGATTTGTTGTCTAAGCTTGTGCTGCTGTGTGATTGGTCAGGAGTTGTTGTGTGAGCTTGTGCAGCTGTGTGATTGGTCAGGAGTTATTGTCTGCGCTTGTGCTGCTGTGTGATTGGTCAGGAGTTGTTCTCTGAGCTTGTGCTGCTGTGTGATTGGTCAGGAGTTATTGCCTGAGCTTGTGCTGCTGTGTAATTGGTCAGGAGTTATTGTCTATGCTTGTGCTGCTGTGTGATTGGTCAGGAGTTGTTGTCTGAGCTTGTACTGCTGTGTGATTGGTCAAGATTTGTTGTCTAAGCTTGTGCTGCTGTGTGATTGGTCAAGAGTTGTCTGAGCTTGTGCTGCTGTTTGATTGGTCAGGAGTTATTGTCTAAGCTTGTGCTGCTGTGTGATTGGTTAGGAGTTGTTGGCTGAGCTTGTGCAGCTGTGTGATTGGTCAGCAGTTGTTGACTGACCTTGTGCTGCTGTGTGATTGGTCAGGAGTTGTTGTCTGAGCTTGTGCTGCTGTGTGATTGGTCAGGAGTTGTTGGCTGACCTTGTGCTGCTGTGTGATTGGTCAGGAGTTGCCTGAGCTTGTGCTGCTGTGTGATTGGTCAGAAGTTATTTTTCTATGCTTGTGCTGCTGTGTGATTGGTAAGGAGTTGTTGTCTGAGCTTGTGCTGCTGTGTGATTGGTTAGGAGTTGTCTGTGCTTGTGCTGCTGTGTGATTGGTCAGGAGTTGTTATCTGAGCTTGTGCTGCTGTGTGATTGGTCAGGAGTTGTCTGAGCGTGTGCTGCTGTGTGATTGGTCAGGAGTTATTGTCTCAGCTTGTGCTGCTGTGTGATTGGTCAGGAGTTGTTGTCTGAGCTTGTGCTGCTGTGTGATTGGTCAGGATTTATTGTCTGATCTTGTGCTGCTGTGTGATTGGTCAGGAGTTATTGTCTGAGCTTGTGCAGCTGTGTGATTGGTCAGGAGTTATTGTCTGCGCTTGTGCAGCTGTGTGATTGGTCAGGAGTGGTTGACTGAGCTTGTGCTGCTGTGTGATTGGTCAGGAGTTATTGTCTGAGCTTATGCTGCTGTGTGATTGGTCAGGAGTTATTGTCTGAGCTTGTGCAGCTGTGTGATTGGTTAGGAGTTATTGTCTGAGCTTGTGCTGCTGTGTGATTGGTCAGGAGTTGTTGTGTGAGCTTGTGCAGCTGTGTGATTGGTCAGGAGTTATTGTCTGCGCTTGTGCTGCTGTGTGACTGGTCAGGAGTTGTTCTCTGAGCTTGTGCTGCTGTGTGATTGGTCAGGAGTTATTGCCTGAGCTTGTGCTGCTGTGTGATTGGTCAGGAGTTGTTGTCTGAGCTTGTGCTGCTGTGTGATTGGTCAGGAGTTGTTGTCTATGCTTGTGCTGCTGTGTGATTGGTCAGGAGTTGTTGTCTGAGCTTGTGCTGCTGTGTGATTGGTCAAGAGTTGTTGTCTAGGCTTGTGCTGCTGTGTGATTGGTCAGGAGTTGTCTGAGCTTGTGCTGCTGTTTGATTGGTCAGGAGTTATTGTCTAAGCTTGTGCTACTGTGTGATTGGTCAGGAGTTGTCTGAGCTTGTGCTGCTGTTTGATTGGTCAGGAGTTATTGTCTCAGCTTGTGCTGCTGTGTGATTGGTCAGCAGTTGTTGACTGACCTTGTGCTGCTGTGTGATTGGTCAGGAGTTGTTGTCTGAGCTTGTGCTGCTGTGTGATTGGTCAGGAGTTGTTGTCTGAGCTTGTGCTGCTGTGTGATTGGTCAGGAGTTGTTGCCTGAGCTTGTGCTGCTGTGTGATTGGTCAGAAGTTATTTTTCTATGCTTGTGCTGCTGTGTGATTGGTAAGGAGTTGTCTGAGCTTGTGCTGCTGTGTGATTGTTTAGGACTTGTCTGTGCTTGTGCTGCTGTGTGATTGGTCAGGAGTTGTTATCTGAGCGTGTGCTGCTGTGTGATTGGTCAGGAGTTGTCTGAGCGTGTGCTGCTGTGTGATTGGTCAGGAGTTGTCTAAGCGTGTGCTGCTGTGTGATTGGTCAGGAGTTATTGTCTCAGCTTGTGCTGCTGTGTGATTGGTCAGGAGTTGTTGTCTGAGCTTGTGCTGCTGTGTGATTGGTCAGGATTTATTGCCTGATCTTGTGCTGCTGTGTGATTGGTCAGGAGTTATTGTCTGAGCTTGTGCAGCTGTGTGATTGGTCAGGAGTTATTGTCTGCGTTTGTGCAGCTGTGTGATTGGTCAGGAGTGGTTGACTGAGCTTGTGCTGCTGTGTGATTGGTCAGGAGTTATTGTCTGAGCTTATGCTGCTGTGTGATTGGTCAGGAGTTATTGTCTGAGCTTATGCTGCTGTGTGATTGGTCAGGAGTTATTGTCTGAGCTTGTGCAGCTGTGTGATTGGTTAGGAGTTATTGTCTGAGCTTGTGCTGCTGTGTGATTGGTCAGGAGTTATTGTCTGAGCTTGTGCTGCTGTGTGATTGGTCAGGAGTTGTTGTCTAAGCTTGTGCTGCTGTGTGATTGGTCAGGAGTTATTGTCTGAGCTTGTGCTGCTGTGTGATTGGTCAGGAGTTGTTGTGTGAGCTTGTGCAGCTGTGTGATTGGTCAGGAGTTATTGTCTGCGCTTGTGCTGCTGTGTGACTGGTCAGGAGTTGTTCTCTGAGCTTGTGCTGCTGTGTGATTGGTCAGGAGTTGTTGTCTGAGCTTGTGCTGCTGTGTGATTGGTCAGGAGTTGTTGTCTGAGCTTGTGCTGCTGTGTGATTGGTTAGGAGTTGTCTGTGCTTGTGCTGCTGTGTGATTGGTCAGGAGTTGTTGTCTGAGCTTGTGCTGCTGTGTGATTGGTCAGGAGTTGTCTGAGCTTGTGCTGCTGTGTGATTGGTCAGGAGTTATTGTCTCAGCTTGTGCTGCTGTGTGATTGGTCAGGAGTTGTCTGAGCTTGTGCTGCTGTGTGATTGGTCAGGAGTTATTGTCTCAGCTTGTGCTGCTGTGTGATTGGTCAGGAGTTGTTGTCTGTGCTTGTGATTGGTCAGGAGTTATTGTCTGACCTTGTGCTGCTGTGTGATTGGTCAGGAGTTGTTGTCTGAGCTTGTGCTGCTGTGTGATTGGTCAGGAGTTGTCTGAGCGTGTGCTGCTGTGTGATTGGTCAGGAGTTATTGTCTCAGCTTGTGCTGCTGTGTGATTGGTCAGGAGTTGTTCTCTGAGCTTATGCTGCTGTGTGATTGGTCAGGAGTTGTTGCCTGAGCTTCTGCTGCTGTGTGATTGGTCAGGAGTTGTTGTCTGAGCTTGTGCTGCTGTGTGATTGGTCAGGAGTTGTTTTCTATGCTTGTGCTGCTGTGTGATTGGTCAAGAGTTGTTGTCTAAGCTTGTGCTGCTGTGTGATTGGTCAGGAGTTGTCTGAGCTTGTGCTGCTGTTTGATTGGTCAGGAGTTATTGTCTAAGCTTGTGCTGCTGTGTGATTGGTCAGGAGTTGTTGTCTGAGCTTGTGCTGCTGTGTGATTGGTCACGAGTTGTCTGAGCGTGTGCTGCTGTGTGATTGGTCAGGAGTTATTGTCTCAGCTTGTGCTGCTGTGTGATTGGTCAGGAGTTGTTGTCTGAGCTTGTGCTGCTGTGTGATTGGTCAGGAGTTATTGTCTGATCTTGTGCTGCTGTGTGATTGGTCAGGAGTTATTGTCTGAGCTTGTGCAGCTGTGTGATTGGTCAGGAGTTATTGTCTGCGCTTGTGCAGCTGTGTGATTGGTCAGGAGTGGTTGACTGAGCTTGTGCTGCTGTGTGATTGGTCAGGAGTTGTTGTCTGAGCTTGTGCTGCTGTGTGATTGGTCAGGAGTTATTGTCTGAGCTTGTGCAGCTGTGTGATTGGTTAGTAGTTATTGTCTGAGCTTGTGCTGCTGTGTGATTGGTCAGGAGTTGTTGTCTGAGCTTGTGATGCTGTGTGATTGGTCAGGAGTTGTTCTCTGAGCTTGTGCTGCTGTGTGATTGGTCAGGAGTTGTTGTCTGAGCTTGTGCTGCTGTGTGATTGGTCAGGAGTTATTGTCTGAGCTTGTGCTGCTGTGTGATTGGTCAGGAGTTGTTGTGTGAGCTTGTGCAGCTGTGTGATTGGTCAGGAGTTATTGTCTGCGCTTGTGCTGCTGTGTGATTGGTCAGGAGTTGTTCTCTGAGCTTGTGCTGCTGTGTGATTGGTCAAGATTTGTTGTCTATGCTTGTGCTGCTGTGTGATTGGTCAGGAGTTGTTGTCTGAGCTTGTACTGCTGTGTGATTGGTCAAGATTTGTTGTCTAAGCTTGTGCTGCTGTGTGATTGGTCAGGAGTTGTCTGAGCTTGTGCTGCTGTTTGATTGGTCAGGAGGTAGTGTCTAAGCTTGTGCTACTGTGTGATTGGTCAGGAGTTGTCTGAGCTTGTGCTGCTGTTTGATTGGTCAGGAGTTATTGTCTAAGCTTGTGCTGCTGTGTGATTGGTTAGGAGTTGTTGGCTGAGCTTGTGCAGCTGTGTGATTGGTCAGCAGTTGTTGACTGACCTTGTGCTGCTGTGTGATTGGTCAGGAGTTGTTGTCTGAGCTTGTGCTGCTGTGTGATTGGTCAGGAGTTGTTGGCTGACCTTGTGCTGCTGTGTGATTGGTCAGGAGTTGCCTGAGCTTGTGCTGCTGTGTGATTGGTCAGAAGTTATTTTTCTATGCTTGTGCTGCTGTGTGATTGGTAAGGAGTTGTTGTCTGAGCTTGTTCTGCTGTGTGATTGGTTAGGAGTTGTCTGTGCTTGTGCTGCTGTGTGATTGGTCAGGAGTTGTTGTCTGAGCTTGTGCTGCTGTGTGATTGGTCAGGAGTTGTTGTCTGAGCTTGTACTGCTGTGTGATTGGTCAGGAGTTGTTGTCTCAGCTTGTGCTGCTGTGTGATTGGTCAGGAGTTATTGTCTCAGCTTGTGCTGCTGTGTGATTGGTCAGGAGTTGTTGTCTGAGCTTGTGCTGCTGTGTGATTGGTCAGGATTTATTGTCTGATCTTGTGCTGCTGTGTGATTGGTCAGGAGTTATTGTCTGGGTTTGTGCAGCTGTGTGATTGGTCAGGAGTTATTGTCTGCGCTTGTGCAGCTGTGTGATTGGTCAGGAGTGGTTGACTGAGCTTGTGCTGCTGTGTGATTGGTCAGGAGTTATTGTCTGAGCTTATGCTGCTGTGTGATTGGTCAGGAGTTATTGTCTGAGCTTGTGCAGCTGTGTGATTGGTTAGGAGTTATTGTCTGAGCTTGTGCTGCTGTGTGATTGGTCAGGAGTTGTTGTGTGAGCTTGTGCAGCTGTGTGATTGGTCAGGAGTTATTGTCTGCGCTTGTGCTGCTGTGTGACTGGTCAGGAGTTGTTCTCTGAGCTTGTGCTGCTGTGTGATTGGTCAGGAGTTATTGCCTGAGCTTGTGCTGCTGTGTGATTGGTCAGGAGTTGTTGTCTGAGCTTGTGCTGCTGTGTGATTGGTCAGGAGTTGTTGTCTATGCTTGTGCTGCTGTGTGATTGGTCAGGAGTTGTTGTCTGAGCTTGTACTGCTGTGTGATTGGTCAGGAGTTGTTGTCTAAGCTTGTGCTGCTGTGTGATTGGTCAGGAGTTGTCTGAGCTTGTGCTGCTGTTTGATTGGTCAGGAGTTATTGTCTAAGCTTGTGCTACTGTGTGATTGGTCAGGAGTTGTCTGAGCTTGTGCTGCTGTTTGATTGGTCAGGAGTTATTGTCTCAGCTTGTGCTGCTGTGTGATTGGTCAGCAGTTGTTGACTGACCTTGTGCTGCTGTGTGATTGGTCAGGAGTTGTTGTCTCAGCTTGTGCTGCTGTGTGATTGGTCAGGAGTTGTTGTCTGAGCTTGTGCTGCTGTGTGATTGGTCAGGAGTTGTTGGCTGACCTTGTGCTGCTGTGTGATTGGTCAGGAGTTGCCTGAGCTTGTGCTGCTGTGTGATTGGTCAGAAGTTATTTTTCTATGCTTGTGCTGCTGTGTGATTGGTAAGGAGTTGTCTGAGCTTGTGCTGCTGTGTGATTGGTTAGGAGTTGTCTGTGCTTGTGCTGCTGTGTGATTGGTCAGGAGTTGTTATCTGAGCTTGTGCTGCTGTGTGATTGGTCAGGAGTTGTCTGAGCGTGTGCTGCTGTGTGATTGGTCAGGAGTTATTGTCTCAGCTTGTGCTGCTGTGTGATTGGTCAGGAGTTGTTGTCTGAGCTTGTGCTGCTGTGTGATTGGTAAGGATTTATTGTCTGATCTTGTGCTGCTGTGTGATTGGTCAGGATTTATTGTCTGAGCTTGTGCTGCTGTGTGATTGGTCAGGATTTATTGTCTGATCTTGTGCTGCTGTGTGATTGGTCAGGAGTTATTGTCTGAGCTTGTGCAGCTGTGTGATTGGTCAGGAGTTATTGTCTGCGCTTGTGCTGCTGTGTGATTGGTCAGGAGTTGTTCTCTGAGCTTGTGCTGCTGTGTGATTGGTCAAGATTTGTTGTCTATGCTTGTGCTGCTGTGTGATTGGTCAGGAGTTGTTGTCTGAGCTTGTACTGCTGTGTGATTGGTCAAGATTTGTTGTCTAAGCTTGTGCTGCTGTGTGATTGGTCAGGAGTTGTCTGAGCTTGTGCTGCTGTTTGATTGGTCAGGAGGTAGTGTCTAAGCTTGTGCTACTGTGTGATTGGTCAGGAGTTGTCTGAGCTTGTGCTGCTGTTTGATTGGTCAGGAGTTATTGTCTAAGCTTGTGCTGCTGTGTGATTGGTTAGGAGTTGTTGGCTGAGCTTGTGCAGCTGTGTGATTGGTCAGCAGTTGTTGACTGACCTTGTGCTGCTGTGTGATTGGTCAGGAGTTGTTGTCTGAGCTTGTGCTGCTGTGTGATTGGTCAGGAGTTGTTGGCTGACCTTGTGCTGCTGTGTGATTGGTCAGGAGTTGCCTGAGCTTGTGCTGCTGTGTGATTGGTCAGAAGTTATTTTTCTATGCTTGTGCTGCTGTGTGATTGGTAAGGAGTTGTTGTCTGAGCTTGTTCTGCTGTGTGATTGGTTAGGAGTTGTCTGTGCTTGTGCTGCTGTGTGATTGGTCAGGAGTTGTTGTCTGAGCTTGTGCTGCTGTGTGATTGGTCAGGAGTTGTTGTCTGAGCTTGTACTGCTGTGTGATTGGTCAGGAGTTGTTGTCTCAGCTTGTGCTGCTGTGTGATTGGTCAGGAGTTATTGTCTCAGCTTGTGCTGCTGTGTGATTGGTCAGGAGTTGTTGTCTGAGCTTGTGCTGCTGTGTGATTGGTCAGGATTTATTGTCTGATCTTGTGCTGCTGTGTGATTGGTCAGGAGTTATTGTCTGGGTTTGTGCAGCTGTGTGATTGGTCAGGAGTTATTGTCTGCGCTTGTGCAGCTGTGTGATTGGTCAGGAGTGGTTGACTGAGCTTGTGCTGCTGTGTGATTGGTCAGGAGTTATTGTCTGAGCTTATGCTGCTGTGTGATTGGTCAGGAGTTATTGTCTGAGCTTGTGCAGCTGTGTGATTGGTTAGGAGTTATTGTCTGAGCTTGTGCTGCTGTGTGATTGGTCAGGAGTTGTTGTGTGAGCTTGTGCAGCTGTGTGATTGGTCAGGAGTTATTGTCTGCGCTTGTGCTGCTGTGTGACTGGTCAGGAGTTGTTCTCTGAGCTTGTGCTGCTGTGTGATTGGTCAGGAGTTATTGCCTGAGCTTGTGCTGCTGTGTGATTGGTCAGGAGTTGTTGTCTGAGCTTGTGCTGCTGTGTGATTGGTCAGGAGTTGTTGTCTATGCTTGTGCTGCTGTGTGATTGGTCAGGAGTTGTTGTCTGAGCTTGTACTGCTGTGTGATTGGTCAGGAGTTGTTGTCTAAGCTTGTGCTGCTGTGTGATTGGTCAGGAGTTGTCTGAGCTTGTGCTGCTGTTTGATTGGTCAGGAGTTATTGTCTAAGCTTGTGCTACTGTGTGATTGGTCAGGAGTTGTCTGAGCTTGTGCTGCTGTTTGATTGGTCAGGAGTTATTGTCTCAGCTTGTGCTGCTGTGTGATTGGTCAGCAGTTGTTGACTGACCTTGTGCTGCTGTGTGATTGGTCAGGAGTTGTTGTCTCAGCTTGTGCTGCTGTGTGATTGGTCAGGAGTTGTTGTCTGAGCTTGTGCTGCTGTGTGATTGGTCAGGAGTTGTTGGCTGACCTTGTGCTGCTGTGTGATTGGTCAGGAGTTGCCTGAGCTTGTGCTGCTGTGTGATT
This sequence comes from Bombina bombina, assembly GCF_027579735.1. Lineage (NCBI taxonomy): Eukaryota > Metazoa > Chordata > Amphibia > Anura > Bombinatoridae > Bombina > Bombina bombina. Next base: position 3,758,731 of record NC_069507.1, read on the forward strand.
GGTCAGAAGTTATTTTTCTATGCTTGTGCTGCTGTGTGATTGGTAAGGAGTTGTCTGAGCTTGTGCTGCTGTGTGATTGGTTAGGAGTTGTCTGTGCTTGTGCTGCTGTGTGATTGGTCAGGAGTTGTTATCTGAGCTTGTGCTGCTGTGTGATTGGTCAGGAGTTGTCTGAGCGTGTGCTGCTGTGTGATTGGTCAGGAGTTATTGTCTCAGCTTGTGCTGCTGTGTGATTGGTCAGGAGTTGTTGTCTGAGCTTGTGCTGCTGTGTGATTGGTAAGGATTTATTGTCTGATCTTGTGCTGCTGTGTGATTGGTCAGGATTTATTGTCTGAGCTTGTGCTGCTGTGTGATTGGTCAGGATTTATTGTCTGATCTTGTGCTGCTGTGTGATTGGTCAGGAGTTATTGTCTGAGCTTGTGCAGCTGTGTGATTGGTCAGGAGTTATTGTCTGCGCTTGTGCAGCTGTGTGATTGGTCAGGAGTGGTTGACTGAGCTTGTGCTGCTGTGTGATTGGTCAGGAGTTATTGTCTGAGCTTATGCTGCTGTGTGATTGGTCAGGAGTTATTGTCTGAGCTTGTGCTGCTATGTGATTGGTCAGGAGTTATTGTCTGAGCTTGTGCAGCTGTGTGATTGGTCAGGAGTTATTGTCTGCGCTTGTGCTGCTGTGTGATTGGTCAGGAGTTGTTCTCTGAGCTTGTGCTGCTGTGTGATTGGTCAGGAGTTATTGCCTGAGCTTGTGCTGCTGTGTGATTGGTCAGGAGTTGTTGTCTGAGCTTGTGCTGCTGTGTGATTGGTCAGGAGTTGTTGTCTGAGCTTGTGCTGCTGTGTGATTGGTTAGGAGTTGTCTGTGCTTGTGCTGCTGTGTGATTGGTCAGGAGTTGTTGTCTGAGCTTGTGCTGCTGTGTGATTGGTCAGGAGTTGTCTGAGCGTGTGCTGCTGTGTGATTGGTCAGGAGTTATTGTCTCAGCTTGTGCTGCTGTGTGATTGGTCAGGAGTTGTTGTCTGAGCTTGTGCTGCTGTGTGATTGGTCAGGAGTTATTGTCTGACCTTGTGCTGCTGTGTGATTGGTCAGGAGTTATTGTCTGAGCTTGTGCAGCTGTGTGATTGGTTAGGAGTTATTGTCTGAGCTTGTGCTGCTGTGTGATTGGTCAGGAGTTGTGTGAGCTTGTGCAGCTGTGTGATTGGTCAGGAGTTATTGTCTGCGCTTGTGCTGCTGTGTGATTGGTCAGGAGTTGTTCTCTGAGCTTGTGCTGCTGTGTGATTGGTCAGGAGTTATTGCCTGAGCTTGTGCTTCTGTGTGATTGGTCAGGAGATGTTGTCTGAGCTTGTGCTGCTGTGTGATTGGTCAGGAGTTGTTGTCTGACCTTGTGCTGCTGTGTGATTTGGTCAGGAGTTGCTTGTGCTGCTGTGTGATTGGTCAGGAGTTATTGTCTGGGCTTGTGCTGCTGTGTGATTGGTCAGGAGTTGTTGTCTGAGCTTGTGCTGCTGTGTGATTGGTCAGGAGTTGTTTGAGCTTGCGCTACTGTGTGATTGGTCAGGATTTATTGTCTGTGCTTGTGCTGCTGTGTGATTGGTCAGGAGTTGTTGTCTGAGCTTGTGCTGCTGTGTGATTGGTTAGGAGTTGTTGTCTGTGATTGTGCTGCTGTGTGATTGGTCAGGAGTTGTTGTCTGAGCTTGTGCTGCTGTGTGATTGGTCAGGAGTTATTATCTGACCTTGTGCTGCTGTGTGATTGGTCAGGAGTTATTGTCTGACCTTGTGCTACTGTGTGATTGGTCAGGAGTTATTGTCTGAGCTTGTGATGCTGTGTGATTGGTCGGAGTTATTGTCTGAGCTTGTACTGCTGTGTGATTGGTCAGGAGTTGTTGTTTGAGCTTGTGCTGCTGTGTGATTGGTCAGCAGTTGTTGACTGACCTTGTGCTGCTGTGTGATTGGTTAGGAGTTGTTGTCTGAGCTTGTGCAGTTGTGTGATTGGTCAGGAGTTGTTGTCTGAGCTTATGCAGCTGTGTGATTGGTCAGGAGTTATTGTCTGAGCTTGTGCTGCTGTGTGATTGGTCAGGAGTTATTGTCTGAGCTTGTGCTGCTGTGTGATTGGTTAGGAGTTGTCTGTGCTTGTCCTGCTGTGTGATTTGTCAGGAATTGTTGTCTGAGCTTGTGCTGCTGTGTGATTGGTCAGGAGTTGTTGTGTGAGCTTGTGCAGCTGTGTGATTGGTCAGGAGTTATTGTCTGACCTTGTGCTGCTGTGTGATTGGTCAGGAGTTGTTGTCTGAGCTTGTGCAGCTGTGTGATTGGTCAGGAGTTGTTGTCTGACCTTGTGCTGCTGTGTGATTGGTCAGGAGTTATTGTCTGAGCTTGTGCTGCTGTGTGATTGGTCAGGAGTTGTTGTCTGAGCTTGTGCTGCTGTGTGATTGGTCAGGAGTTGTTGTCTGAGCTTGTGCTGCTGTGTGATTGGTCAGGAGTTGCCTGAGCTTGTGCTGCTGTGTGATTGGTCAGAAGTTATTGTCTATGCTCGTGCTGCTGTGTGATTGGTCAGGAGTTGTTGTCTGAGCTTGTGCTGCTGTGTGATTGGTCAGGAGTTGTCTGAGCGTGTGCTGCTGTGTGATTGGTCAGGAGTTATTGTCTGAGCTTGTGCTGCTGTGTGATTGGTCAGGAGTTGTTCTCTGAGCTTGTGCTGCTGTGTGATTGGTCAGGAGTTATTGTCTGAGCTTGTGCAGCTGTGTGATTGGTTAGGAGTTATTGTCTGAGCTTGTGCTGCTGTGTGATTGGTCAGGAGTTGTGTGAGCTTGTGCAGCTGTGTGATTGGTCAGGAGTTGTGTGAGCTTGTGCTGCTGTGTGATTGGTCAGGAGTTGTGTGAGCTTGTGCAGCTGTGTGATTGGTCAGGAGTTATTGTCTGCGCTTTTGCTGCTGTGTGATTGGTCAGGAGTTGTTCTCTGAGCTTGTGCTGCTGTGTGATTGGTCAGAAGTTATTGCCTGAGCTTGTGCTGCTGTGTGATTGGTCAGGAGATGTTGTCTGAGCTTGTGCTGCTGTGTGATTGGTCAGGAGTTGTTGTCTGACCTTGTGCTGCTGTGTGATTGGTCAGGAGTTGCTTGTGCTGCTGTGTGATTGGTCAGGAGTTATTGTCTGGGCTTGTGCTGCTGTGTGATTGGTCAGGAGTTGTTGTCTGAGCTTGTGCTGCTGTGTGATTGGTCAGGAGTTGTTTGAGCTTGCGCTACTGTGTGATTGGTCAGGATTTATTGTCTGTGCTTGTGCTGCTGTGTGATTGGTCAGGAGTTGTTGTCTGAGCTTGTGCTGCTGTGTGATTGGTTAGGAGTTGTTGTCTGTGATTGTGCTGCTGTGTGATTGGTCAGGAGTTGTTGTCTGAGCTTGTGCTGCTGTGTGATTGGTCAGGAGTTATTGTCTGACCTTGTGCTGCTGTGTGATTGGTCAGGAGTTATTGTCTGACCTTGTGCTACTGTGTGATTGGTCAGGAGTTATTGTCTGAGCTTGTGATGCTGTGTGATTGGTCGGAGTTATTGTCTGAGCTTGTGCTGCTGTGTGATTGGTCAGCAGTTGTTGACTGACCTTGTGCTGCTGTGTGATTGGTTAGGAGTTGTTGTCTGAGCTTGTGCAGTTGTGTGATTGGTCAGGAGTTGTTGTCTGAGCTTATGCAGCTGTGTGATTGGTTAGGAGTTGTTGTCTGAGCTTGTCCTGCTGTGTGATTTGTCAGGAATTGTTGTCTGAGCTTGTGCTGCTGTGTGATTGGTCAGGAGTTGTTGTCTGAGCTTGTGCTGCTGTGTGATTGGTCAGGAGTTATTGTCTGACCTTGTGCTGCTGTGTGATTGGTGAGGAGTTATTGTCTGACCTTGTGCTGATGTGTGATTGGTCAGGAGTTATTGTCTGACCTTGTGCTGCTGTGTGATTGGTTAGGAGTTATTGTCTGACCTTGTGCTGCTGTGTGATTGGTCAGGAGTTATTGTCTGAGCTTGTGCTGCTGTGTGATTGGTCAGGAGTTGTTGTCTGAGCTTGTGCTGCTGTGTGATTGGTCAGGAGTTGTTGTCTGAGCTTGTGCAACTGTGTGATTGGTCAGGAGTTGTTGTCTGAGCTTGTGCTGCTGTGTGATTGGTCAGGAGTTGTTGTCTGAGCTTGTGCAGCTATGTGATTGGTCAGGAGTTGTTGTCTGAGCTTGTGCAGCTGTGTGATTGGTCAGGAGTTATTGTCTAAGCTTGTGCTGCTGTGTGATTGGTAAGGAGTTGTTGTCTGAGCTTGTGCTGCTGTGTGATTGGTCAGGAGTTGTTGTCTGAGCTTGTGCTGCATATTGAAGAGACAATAATAATAATGTGACAAAAGAATGATAAGAACTTGAGGCTGATGTATAACAGACAGAGATTGTCTTTATCTGAGTACTGGGAACTTGCAGACCTGGGTGTTGGAGCCCAACATTTGTTTTTATTCTTCATTTTTAATTATTTATTTTGTAGGAGAGAAGCTGTTATCTGGCACTGCAGATGAGCAATGGGAAAGCTTATCTTGTGTCTGTCTCACTGTGTATGTCTGTCTCATTGTGTGTCTGTCTGTCTCACTGTGTGTGTGTGTGTCTGTCTGTCTCACTGTGTGTGTCTGTCTGTCTGTCTCACTGTGTGTGTGTGTCTGTCTCACTGTGTGTGTCTGTCTCACTGTGTGTGTGTGTCTCATTGTGTGTCTGTCCCACTGTGTGTATGTGTGTCTGTCCGTCTCACTGTGTGTGCCTGTTTGTCTCACTGTGTATGTCTGTCTCATTGTGTATGTGTGTCTGTCTGTCTCACTGTGTGTCTGTCTCACTGTGTGTGTCTGTCTCACTGTGTGTGTGTGTCTCATTGTGTGTCTGTCCCACTGTGTGTATGTGTGTATGTGTGTCTGTCCGTCTCACTGTGTCTGTCTGTCCCACTGTGTGTGTGTCTGTCTGTCCCACTGTGTGTGTGTGTGTGTCTGTCTCATTGTGTGTGTCTGTCTGTCTCATTGTGTGTGTGTCTGTCTGTCTCACTGTGTGTGTGTGTGTCTCATTGTGTGTCTGTCCCACTGTGTGTATGTGTGTCTGTCCGTCTCACTGTGTCTGTCTGTCCCACTGTGTGTGTGTCTGTCTGTCCCACTGTGTGTGTGTCTGTCTGTCTCATTGTGTGTGTGTGTGTGTGTCTGTCTGTCTCATTGTGTGTGTGTCTGTCTGTCTCATTGTGTGTGTGTGTGTGTCTGTCTCATTGTGTGTGTCTGTCTGTCTCACTCTGTGTGTGTGTGTCTGTCTCACTGTGTGTGTGTGTGTCTGTCTCACTCTGTGTATCTGTCTGCCTCACTCTGTGTCTGTCTGTCTCACTGTGTTTGCCTGTTTGTCTCACTGTGTATGTCTGTCTCATTGTGTATGTGTGTCTGTCTGTCTCACTGTGTGTCTGTCTGTCTCACTGTGTGTGTCTATCTCACTGTGTGTGTGTGTGTCTCATTGTGTGTCTGTCCCACTGTGTGTATGTGTGTATGTGTGTCTGTCTGTCCCACTGTGTGTGTGTCTGTCTGTCCCACTGTGTGTGTGTGTGTGTGTGTCTGTCTGTCTGTCTGTCTGTCTCACTGTGTGTGTGTCTGTCTCATTGTGTGTGTCTGTCTGTCTCATTGTGTGTGTGTGTGTCTGTCTCATTGTGTGTGTCTGTCTCACTGTGTGTGTGTTTCTGTCTCACTGTGTGTGTGTGTCTGTCTGTCTCACTCTGTGTATGTCTGTCTCACTCTGTGTATCTGTCTGTCTCACTGTGTGTATCTGTCTGTCTGTCTCACTGTGTGTATCTGTCTGTCTCACTGTGTGTATCTGTCTGTCTGTCTCACTGTGTGTATCTGTCTGTCTCATTGTGTGTGTGTCTGTCTGTCTCACTGTGTGTGTGTCTGTCTGTCTCACGGTGTGTTTGTGCACCTGTCTGTCTCAGTGTGTGTGTCTATCTCACTGTGTGTGCCTGTCTGTCTCACTGTGTGTACCTGTCTGTCTCACTGTGTGTATCTGTCTGTCTGTCTGTCTGTCTCACTGTCTGTTTGTGTACCTGTCTGTCTATCTCACTGTGTGTGTGTGTCTGTCTGTCTCACTGTGTGTACCTGTCTGTCTCACTGTGTGTGTGTGTGTCTGTCTGTCTCACTCTGTGTATCTGTCTGTCTCACTGTGTGTGTGTGTCTGTCTGTCTGTATCACTGTGTACATGTCTGTCTGTCTCACTGTGTGTACCTGTCTGTCTCACTGTGTGTGTGTCTGTCTGTCTGTCTCACTGTGTGTACCTGTCTGTCTGTCTCACTGTGTGTACCTGTCTGTCTGTATCACTGTGTGTACCTGTCTGTCTGTCTCACTGTGTATACCTGTCTGTCTGTCTCACTGTGTTTGTGTGTACCTGTCTGGCTCACTGTGTGTGTGTACCTGTCTGGCTCACTGTGTGTGTGTGTGTGTGTCTATCTCACTGTGTGTGTCTGTCTCACTGTGTGTGTCTGTCTGTCTCGTGTGTGTCTGTCTGTCTCACTGTGTGTGTGTGTGTGTGTCTGTTTGTCTCACTGTGTGTGTCTGTCTGTCAGTCTCACTCTGTGTATGTGTGTGTGTGTCTCACTGTGTGTTTGTGTACCTGTCTGTCTGTCTCATTGTGTGTGTGTGTGTATGTGTGTGTCTATTGAGATAGAAATCAATTCAGGACAAACATTGCTTTCTACAAGAGGTTTATTGATGACCTCTTGATGATATGGCAAGGAGATGAGACTAAAATCCATCAGTTTATTGAGGAGCTTAATAATAACAACTTAGGCCTAGGCTTTACTTTTGAGTTTAATGCTGAGAACATTAATTATCTAGATGTAACCCTTACAGGGGTACAAGGAGGACAGAAAGGTAATATAACCACAAGTGTCTACCGTAAGCCATCAGCTAGAAATACCATCTTGCATGCAAAAAGCAATCACCCTAACAGGGTATTCAAAGCCATAGCAAAGGGACAGTTTGTAAGGACACTCAGAAATTGTTCAACCAAATCTTCATATGAAATTCAAGCTAAAGAGCTTACTGATAGGCTTGTCTCTAGAGAGTACTCAAAACCTATGGTTAAAGCCATTGAAAAAGATGTGAGTAAAAGAGACAGGGACTCCTTCCTAAAACAAGGAAGGAGATCAACAAAGGAGGGGAATACACAAAAAAACACTTTCCTTACCACATATAGTGACCAATTTGGGGAAGTTTGCAATGTCATCTCAAAACACTTTCCTCTACTAACGGCTGATGATGGCTTGGCAGACATAGCAAGCAAGGGTTGTCGTTTTGCATTTAGAAAGGGCAAAACGATAGGAAACAGAGTAGCCCCCACTTTGATGAGAAGCTCTAAAAACACTCACGACAGGGTAATCAGCTCATGGCTGAGTACCAAGGGAGTTTACAGATGTCACTATAAAGAATGTATAGCCTGCAAACATCTTTTGCAAGGAGATGATTTTGTTAGCACCACAACAGGTGAGCGCTTCTCACATGACAGATGCTACAATTGTAGAACTAACCATGTGGTCTATATACTAACTTGCTCAGAATGCAACCTACAGTACGTAGGCATGACCACAAGAGAGGTAAGGTCAAGAATTCGGGAACATGTTAATGACATCAAGCATGGGGAACTCACCACACCATTGATTACACATTTTCGATTAATCCATGACAGAAAGAGTACCACACTAAATTGGACAATTGCAAAACATGTCCTGCCACCAGTGAGGGGAGGAGATAGATCTCTACTCTTAGCAAGAGAAGAAGTATATTGGATACTTAAACTGGGAACTAGATGGCCCTCCGGTTTAAACAGTGAGTTTGACCTGAACAATTTCTGGAGGTAGTCCAAATCTATATAGAGAATGAGAAATAATTATTCAAAAATCAAGACTGAATAAAAGCAAAGTAATCTAACGCCCAATTGTAAGTATCCAAATACAATTTAATAGATTGAATGACATAAAGGTAGGGACCACTTTAATATCACCAGAACCTAATACAACTAATTAGTAAATATACACATCATACATTTTAATAAACATATAAAGCATATAATAATGTCATTAAATTGAGTGAATAGCTAACCATTGACACTATGTGTGATTCAGAATTTTAACCCCTTCCAAGCAAGCATATAAGTACCTTATTACGTTAATATTATCAAAGTCAATTTCTTGACATTGACTTAAATGAGCTAATAAGCACTTTAAATACACATAGACTGAAGACCCATGATATATATAAAAAACTTAGGTTATAAGTCAAAACAACTTGTGTTATAAGTCAAAACATTGTCAGAAACCTAGCCAAGGAAGAATATTGTTTTTAAAGATTTTACTAACCCAGTTTAGCAACAGTGTTAGTAGATTCAAAGCAGCACATATTGGAGGGTGTGTTTTTTCTTAACCAATGGGAAGGTTTTTCAGCCTTTTTAAAACACAGGATGATGGTCATCTACTATGCTATGACTACGGCGGGGAAAGCCGAAACGCGTCAGCAGTAGTGACCACCACCCAGTGCTGTACCTCAGTATGCTGTAACAAGTGTTGTTGCTGTTTTAATCTAATAAATTTGGATTAAGATTTACAAGATTCCGGATCCTTTTATTTCTTTCTCTACATATGTGTGTGTCTGTCTCACTGTATGTGTGTGTCTGTCTCACTGTATGTGTGTGTCTGTCTCACTGTGTGTGTCTGTCTGTCTGTCTCGTGTGTATCCGTCTGTCTCACTCTGTGTATGTGTGTGTCTGTCTCACTGTGTGTATCTGTCTGTCTCACTCTGTGTATGTGTGTGTCTGTCTCACTGTGTGTATCTGTCTGTCTTACTGTGTCTGTCTGTCTCATTGTGTGTGTCTGTCTGTCTGTCTCACTCTGTGTATCTGTCTGTCTCACTGTGTGTGTGTCTCATGTGTGTCTGTCTGTCTCACTCTGTGTGTGTCTGTCTCACTGTGTCTATCTGTCTGTCTGTCTCACTGTGTGTACCTGTCTGTCTGTCTCACTGTGTGTGTCTGTCTGTCTGTCTCACTGTGTGTGTCTGTCTGTCTGTCTCACTGTGTGTGTCTGTCTGTCTCACTGTGTGTGTGTGTCTGTCTGTCTGTCTCTCTCACTGTGTGTGTCTGTCTCACTGTGTGTACCTGTCTGTCTGTATCACTGTGTGTACCTGTCTGTCTCACTGTCTGTACCTGTCTGTCTGAGTGTGTGTGTCTGTCTGTCTGTATCACTGTGTGTATCTGTCTGTCTGTCTCACTGTGTGTACCTGTCTGTCTCAGTGTGTGTCTGTCTCACTGTGTGTGTCTGTCTGTCTGTCTCACTGTGTGTTTGCGTGCCTGTCTGTCTGTCTCACTGTGTGTATCTGTCTGTCTCACTGTGTGTTTGTGTATCTGTCTTTCTGTCTCATTGTGTGTATCTGTCTGTCTCACTGTGTGTGTCTGTCTTTCTGTCTCATTGTGTGTACCTGTCTGTCTGTCTGTCTCACTGTGTGTATCTGTCTTTCTGTCTCATTGTGTGTATCTGTCTGTCTCACTGTGTGTGTCTGTCTTTCTGTCTCATTGTGTGTACCTGTCTGTCTGTCTGTCTCACTGTGTGTATCTGTCTTTCTGTCTCATTGTGTGTATCTGTCTGTCTCACTGTGTGTGTCTGTCTTTCTGTCTCATTGTGTGTACCTGTCTGTCTGTCTGTCTCACTGTGTGTTTGTGTATCTGTCTTTCTGTCTCATTGTGTGTATCTGTCTGTCTCACTGTGTGTGCCTGTCTGTCTGTCTCACTGTGTGTGCCTGTCTGTCTGTCTCACTGTGTGTATCTGTCTGTCTGTCTCACTGTGTGTGTCTGTCTGTCTCACTGTGTGTGTCTGTCTCACTGTGTGTGTCTGTCTGTGTGTGTCTGTCTCACTGTGTGTGTGTCTGTCTGTGTGTGTCTGTCTCACTGTGTGTGTACCTGTCTGTCTGTATCACTGTGTGTACCTGTCTGTCTCACTGTGTATACCTGTCTGTCTGTCTCACTGTGTGTGTGTGTACCTGTCTGTCTCAGTCTCTGTGTGTGTGTGTGTCTGTCTCACTGTGTGTGTATGTGTGTGTCTGTCTCACTGTGTGTATCTATCTGTCTGTCTCACTGTGTGTGTGTCTCATGAGTGTCTGTCTGTCTCACTGTGTGTACCTGTCTGTCTCACTGCTGTGTGTACCTGTCTGTCTGTCTCACTGTGTATACCTGTCTGTCTGTCTCAGTCTCTGTGTGTGTGTGTGTGTGTGTGTGTGTGTCTGTCTCAATGTGTGTGTGTCTCATGTGTGTCTGTCTCACTGTGTGTACCTGTCTGTCTGTCTCACTGTGTGTACCTGTCTGTCTCACTGTGTGTCTGTTTGTCTCCCTCACTGTGTGTGTCTGTTTGTCTCCCTCACTGTGTGTGTGTCTGTCTCTCTCACTGTGTGTGTGTGTCTGTCTCTCTCACTGTGCGTGTCTGTTTGTCTCTCTCACTGTGTGTGTCTCTCTCTCTCTCTGTCTGTGTCACTCTTGCTGTCGCTCTCTCTTTGTTACACTTTCTCTATCACTTTGTCACTCTCTCTCTCGTTGTTGCTCTCATGCTTTTTCTCTCTTGCTGTCTCTCTCCCGCTGTTCCACTCTCCCGCTGGTTCCCTGCCTCTCTTTTTCTATCTCATTCTCGCTCTATCTCTTTCTGTCACTATGTCTTTCTTGCTGTCTCTCTGTCCTTGTCTGTTGCTGTCCCTTTTTCTGTCTCTCTGTCTATATCTCATCACACTCTCTTTATCCCTCTATCTCTTGCTGTCACACCCTCTGTCACTTTCTCTCTCTCTCGCTGTCACACTCTGTCACTTTCTCTCTTTCTGTCACACTATGGCCTCTAGTTATGAAAGTCTGGCGGACCTGATCCGACACTGCGGATCAGGTCCGCCAGACCTCGCTGAATACGGAGAGCAATACGCTCGCCGTATTCATCATTGCACCAGCAGATCACAAGAGCTGCTGGTGCAACGCCGCCCCCTGCAGAGTCGCAGACAATCGGCCGCAAGCAGGGGGTGTCAATCAACCCGATCATACTCTATCAGGTTGTATTGTGGCGATGTCTGTCCCCCTGCTCAGAGGAGGCGGACAGGTTATGGAGCAGCGGTCTTTGTGAGTACTCGCCAGAAACACAGGGCATCAAGCTCCATACGGAGATGATAGATAGGCCCCTCTGTCTCTATGTCTCTTGCTGTCACACTCACTAACTCTCTCTTGCTGTCACACTCACTAACTCTCTCTTGCTGTCACACTCACTCTCTCTTGCTGTCACACTCACTAACTCTCTCTTGCTGTCACACTCACTAACTCTCTCTTGCTGTCACACTCACTCTCTCTTGCTGTCACACTCACTAACTCTCTCTTGCTGTCACACTCACTCTCTCTTGCTGTCACACTCACTCTCTCTTGCTGTCACACTCACTCTCTCTTGCTGTCACACTCACTCTCTCTTGCTGTCACACTCACTAACTCTCTCTTGCTGTCACACTCACTCACTCTCTCTTGCTGTCACACTCACTCACTCTCTCTTGCTGTCACACTCACTAACTCTCTCTTGCTGTCACACTCACTCACTCTCTCTTGCTGTCACACTCACTTTCTCTCTCTTGCTGTCACACTCTCTGTCACTTTCTCTCTCTTGCTGTCACTCTCTGGCACTTTCTCTCTCTTGCTGTCACACTCTCTGTCACTTTCTCTCTCTTGCTGTCACACTCTCTGTCACTTTCTCTCTCTTGCTGTCACACACTCTGTCACTTTCTCTCTCTTGCTGTCACACTCTCTGTCACTTTCTCTCTCTTGCTGTCACACTCTCTGTCACTTTCTCTCTCTTGCTGTCACACTCTCTGTCACTTTCTCTCTCTTGCTGTCACACACTCTGTCACTTTCTCTCTCTCTTGCTGTCACACTCTCTGTCACTTTCTCTCTCTTGCTGTCACACTCTCTGGCACTTTCTCTCTCTTGCTGTCACACTCTCTGTCACTTTCTCTCTCTTGCTGTCACACTCTGTCACTTTCTCTTGCTGTCACTCTCTCTGGCACTTTCTCTCTCTTGCTGTCACACTCTGTCACTGTCTCTCTCTTGCTGTCACACTCTCTGTCACTTTCTCTCTCTTGCTGTCACACTCTCTGGCACTTTCTCTCTCTTGCTGTCACACTCTCTGGCACTCTCTCTCTCTTGCTGTCACACTCTGTCACTTTCTCTCTCTTGCTGTTACTCTCTCTATCACTTTCTCTCTCTTGCTGTCACACTCTCTGGCACTTTCTCTCTCTTGCTGTCACACTCTGTCACTTTCTCTCTCTTGCTGTTACTCTCTGTCACTTTCTCTCTCTTGCTGTCACTCTCTCTGTCACTTTCTCTCTCTTGCTGTCACACTCTGTCACTTTCTCTCTCTTGCTGTCACATTCTCTGTCACTTTCTCTCTCTTGCTGTCACACTCTCTGTCACTTTCTCTCTCTTGCTGTCACACTCTCTGTCACTTTCTCTCTCTTGCTATCACACTCTGTCACTTTCTCTCTCTTGCTGTCACACTCAGGCACTTTCTCTCTCTTGCTGTCACACTCTCTGTCACTTTCTCTCTCTTGCTGTCACACTCTGTCACTTTCTCTCTCTTGCTGTCACACTCTCTGTCACTTTCTCTCTCTTGCTGTCACACTCTCTATCACTTTCTCTCTCTTGCTGTCACACAGTCTGTCACTTTCTCTCTCTTGCTGTCACTCTCTGACACTTTCTCTCTCTTGCTGTCACACTCTCTGTCACTTTCTCTCTCTTGCTGTCACACTCTCTGTCACTTTCTCTCTCTTGCTGTCACACTCTCTGACACTTTCTCTCTCTTGCTGTCACACTCTCTGTCACTTTCTCTCTCTTTCTGTCACACTCTTTGTCACTTTCTCTCTCTTGCTGTCACTCTCTCTGTCACTTTCTCTCTCTTTCTGTCACACTCTCTGTCACTTTCTCTCTCTTGCTGTCACACTCTCTGGCACTTTCTCTCTCTTGCTGTCACACTCTCTGGCACTTTCTCTCTCTTGCTGTCACACTCTGTCACTTTCTCTCTCTTGCTGTCACACTCTCTGTCACTTTCTCTCTCTTGCTGTCACACTCTCTGACACTTTCTCTCTCTTGCTGTCACACTCTCTGTCACTTTCTCTCTCTTGCTGTCACACACTGTCACTTTCTCTCTCTTGCTGTCACACTCTCTGTCACTTTCTCTCTCTTGCTGTCACACTCTGTCACTTTCTCTCTCTTGCTGTCACACTCTGTCACTTTCTCTCTCTTGCTGTCACACTCTCTGTCACTTTCTCTCTCTTGCTGTCACACTCTCTGACACTTTCTCTCTCTTGCTGTCACACTCTGTCACTTTCTCTCTCTTGCTGTCACACTCTCTGTCACTTTCTCTCTCTTGCTGTCACACTCTCTGTCACTTTCTCTCTCTTGCTGTCACACTCTCTGTCACTTTCTCTCTCTTGCTGTCACACTCTCTGTCACTTTCTCTCTCTTGCTGTCACACTCAGGCACTTTCTCTCTCTTGCTGTCACTCTCTCTGGCACTTTCTCTCTCTTGCTGTCACACTCTCTGTCACACTCACTCTCTCTTGCTGTCACACTCACTAACTCTCTCTTGCTGTCACACTCACTAACTCTCTCTTGCTGTCACACTCACTCACTCTCTCTTGCTGTCACACTCACTAACTCTCTCTTGCTGTCACACTCACTCACTCTCTCTTGCTGTCACACTCACTTTCTCTCTCTTGCTGTCACACTCTGGCACTTTCTCTCTCTTGCTGTCACACTCACTTTCTCTCTCTTGCTGTCACTCTCTGGCAATTTCTCTCTCTTGCTGTCACACTCTCTGGCACTTTCTCTCTCTTGCTATCACACTCTGTCACTTTCTCTCTCTTGCTGTCACACTCTCTGGCACTTTCTCTCTCTTGCTGTCACACTCTGTCACTTTCTCTCTCTTGCTGTCACTCTCTGGCACTTTCTCTCTCTTGCTGTCACACTCTCTGTCACTTTCTCTCTCTTGCTGTCACACTCTCTGTCACTTTCTCTCTCTTTCTGTCACACTCTCTGGCACTTTCTCTCTCTTGCTGTCACACTCTCTGTCACTTTCTCTCTCTTGCTGTCACACTCTGTCACTTTCTCTTGCTGTCACTCTCTCTGGCACTTTCTCTCTCTTGCTGTCACACTCTGTCACTTTCTCTCTCTTGCTGTCACACTCTCTGTCACTTTCTCTCTCTTGCTGTCACACTCTCTGTCACTTTCTCTCTCTTGCTGTCACACTCTCTGGCACTTTCTCTCTCTTGCTGTCAGACTCTCTGGCACTTTCTCTCTCTTGCTGTCACACTCTCTATCACTTTCTCTCTCTTGCTGTCACACTCTCTGTCACTTTCTCTCTCTTGCTGTCACACTCTCTGTCACTTTCTCTTGCTGTCACACAGTCTGTCACTTTCTCTCTCTTGCTGTCACACTCTGTCACTTTCTCTCTCTTGCTGTCAGACTCTCTGTCACTTTCTCTCTCTTGCTGTCAGACTCTCTGGCACTTTCTCTCTCTTGCTGTCAGACTCTCTGGCACTTTCTCTCTCTTGCTGTCACACAGTCTGTCACTTTCTCTCTCTTGCTGTCACACTCTCTGTCACTTTCTCTCTCTTGCTGTCACACTCTCTGTCACTTTCTCTCTCTTGCTGTCACACTCTCTGGCACTTTCTCTCTCTTGCTGTTACTCTCTGGCACTTTCTCTCTCTTGCTGTCACACTCTCTGTCACTTTCTCTCTCTTGCTGTCACTCTCTCTGGCACTTTCTCTCTCTTGCTGTCACACTCTCTGGCACTTTCTCTCTCTTGCTGTCACACTCTCTGGCACTTTCTCTCTCTTGCTGTCACACTCTCTGTCACTTTCTCTCTCTTGCTGTCACACTCTGTCACTTTCTCTCTCTTGCTGTCACACTCTCTGTCACTTTCTCTCTCTTGCTGTCACACTCTCTGGCACTTTCTCTCTCTTGCTGTCACACTCTCTGGCACTTTCTCTCTCTTGCTGTCACACTCTGTCACTTTCTCTCTCTTGCTGTCACACTCTCTGTCACTTTCTCTCTCTTGCTGTCACACTCTCTGTCACTTTCTCTCTCTTGCTGTCACACTCTGTCACTTTCTCTCTCTTGCTGTCACACTCTCTGGCACTTTCTCTCTCTTGCTGTCACACTCTCTGGCACTTTCTCTCTCTTGCTGTCACACTCTCTGTCACTTTCTCTCTCTTGCTGTCACACTCTGTCACTTTCTCTCTCTTGCTGTCACACTCTGTCACTTTCTCTCTCTTGCTGTCACTCTCTGGCACTTTCTCTCTCTTGCTGTCACACTCTCTGTCACTTTCTCTCTCTTGCTGTCACACTCTGTCACTTTCTCTCTCTTGCTGTCACACTCTGTCACTTTCTCTCTCTTGCTGTTACTCTCTGTCACTTTCTCTCTCTTGCTGTCACACTCTCTGGCACTTTCTCTCTCTTGCTGTCACACTCTGTCACTTTCTCTCTCTTGCTGTCACACTCTCGCACTTTCTCTCTCTTGCTGTCACACTCACTTTCTCTCTCTTGCTGTTACTCTCTGTCACTTTCTCTCTCTTGCTGTCACTCTCTCTGGCACTTTCTCTCTCTTGCTGTCACACTCACTGGCACTTTCTCTCTCTTGCTGTCACACTCTGACACTGTCTCTCTCTTGCTGTCACACTCTCTGGCACTTTCTCTCTCTTGCTGTCACACTCTCTGGCACTTTCTCTCTCTTGCTGTCACACTCTCTGGCACTTTCTCTCTCTTGCTGTCAGACTCTCTGTCACTTTCTCTCTCTTGCTGTCAGACTCTCTGTCACTTTCTCTCTCTTGCTGTCACACTCTCTGGCACTTTCTCTCTCTTGCTGTCACACTCTCTGTCACTTTCTCTCTCTTGCTGTCACACTCTCTGGCACTTTCTCTCTCTTTTGCTGTCACACTCTGGCACTTTTCTCTCTCTTGCTGTTACTCTCTGTCACTTTCTCTCTCTTGCTGTTACTCTCTGTCACTTTCTCTCTCTTGCTGTCACACTCTCTGTCACTTTCTCTCTCTTGCTGTCACACTCTCTGGCACTTTCTCTCTCTGCTGTCACACTCTCTGGCACTTTCTCTCTCTTGCTGTCACAGCTCTCTGGTCACTTTCTCTCTCTTGCTGTCACACTCTCTGGCACTTTCTCTCTCTTGCTGTCACACTCTCTGGCACTTTCTCTCTCTTGCTGTCACAATCTCTGTCACTTTCTCTCTCTTGCTGTCAACTCTCTGTCACTTTCTCTCTCTTGCTGTCACACTCTGTCACTTTCTTCTCTCTTTGCTGTCACACTCTCTGGCACTTTCTCTCTCTTTGCTGTCACACTCTCTGTCACTTTCTCTCTCTTGCTGTCACACTCTCTGGCACTTTCTCTCTCTTGCTGTCACACTCTCTGGCACTTTCTCTCTCTTGCTGTCACACTCTCTGTCACTTTCTCTCTCTTGCTGTCACCTCTCTGTCACTTTCTCTCTCTTGCTGTCACACCTCTGTCACTTTCTCTCTCTTGCTGTCACACTCTCTGTCACTTTCTCTCTCTTGCTGTCACACTCTGGCACTTTCTCTCTCTTGCTGTCACACTCTGGCACTTTCTCTCTCTTGCTGTCACACTCTGTCACTTTCTCTCTCTTGCTGTCACTCTCTGGCACTTTCTCTCTCTTGCTGTCACACTCTGTCACTTTCTCTCTCTTGCTGTCACTCTCTCTGGCACTTTCTCTCTCTTGCTGTCACACTCTCTGGCACTTTCTCTCTCTTGCTGTCACACTCTCTGGCACTTTCTCTCTCTTGCTGTCACACTCTCTGTCACTTTCTCTCTCTTGCTGTCACACTCTGTCACTTTCTCTCTCTTGCTGTCACACTCTCTGTCACTTTCTCTCTCTTGCTGTCACACTCTCTGTCACTTTCTCTCTCTTGCTGTCACACTCTCTGGCACTTTCTCTCTCTTGCTGTCACACTCTGGCACTTTCTCTCTCTTGCTGTCACACTCTCTGGCACTTTCTCTCTCTTGCTGTCACACTCTCTGTCACTTTCTCTCTCTTGCTGTCACACTCTCTGTCACTTTCTCTCTCTTGCTGTCACACTCTGTCACTTTCTCTCTCTTGCTGTCACACTCTCTGTCACTTTCTCTCTCTTGCTGTCACACTCAGGCACTTTCTCTCTCTTGCTGTCACTCTCTCTGGCACTTTCTCTCTCTTGCTGTCACACTCTCTGTCACTTTCTCTCTCTTGCTGTCACACTCACTCTCTCTTGCTGTCACACTCACTCTCTCTTGCTGTCACACTCACTCACTCTCTCTTGCTGTCACACTCACTAACTCTCTCTTGCTGTCACACTCACTCACTCTTTCTTGCTGTCACACTCTGGCACTTTCTCTCTCTTGCTGTCACACTCTGGCAATTTCTCTCTCTTGCTGTCACACTCTCTGGCACTTTCTCTCTCTTGCTGTCACACTCTCTGGCACTTTCTCTCTCTTGCTGTCACACTCTGTCACTTTCTCTCTCTTGCTGTCACTCTCTGGCACTTTCTCTCTCTTGCTGTCACACTCTCTGGCACTTTCTCTCTCTTGCTGTCACACTCTCTGTCACTTTCTCTCTCTTGCTGTCACACTCTGTCACTTTCTCTCTCTTGCTGTCACACTCTCTGGCACTTTCTCTCTCTTGCTGTCACACTCTGTCACTTTCTCTCTCTTGCTGTCACTCTCTGTCACTTTCTCTCTCTTGCTGTCACACTCTCTGGCACTTTCTCTCTCTTGCTGTCACACTCTCTGTCACTTTCTCTCTCTTGCTGTCACACTCTCTGGCACTTTCTCTCTCTTGCTGTTACTCTCTGTCACTTTTTCTCTCTTGCTGTCACACTCTCTGTCACTTTCTCTCTCTTGCTGTCACACTCTCTGGCACTTTCTCTCTCTTGCTGTCACACTCTCTGGCACTTTCTCTCTCTTGCTGTCACACTCTCTGGCACTTTCTCTCTCTTGCTGTCAGCACACTCTGTCACTTTCTCTCTCTTGCTGTCACACTCTCTGTCACTTTCTCTCTCTTGCTGTCACACTCTCTGTCACTTTCTCTCTCTTGCTGTCACACTCTCTGTCACTTTCTCTCTCTTGCTGTTACTCTCTGTCACTTTCTCTCTCTTGCTGTCACACTCTCTGTCACTTTCTCTCTCTTGCTGTCACTCTCTCTGGCACTTTCTCTCTCTTGCTGTCACACTCTCTGGCACTTTCTCTCTCTTGCTGTCACACTCTCTGGCACTTTCTCTCTCTTGCTGTCACACTCTCTGTCACTTTCTCTCTCTTGCTGTCACACTCTGTCACTTTCTCTCTCTTGCTGTCACACTCTCTGTCACTTTCTCTCTCTTGCTGTCACACTCTCTGGCACTTTCTCTCTCTTGCTGTCACACTCTCTGGCACTTTCTCTCTCTTGCTGTCACACTCTGTCACTTTCTCTCTCTTGCTGTCACACTCTCTGTCACTTTCTCTCTCTTGCTGTCACACTCTCTGTCACTTTCTCTCTCTTGCTGTCACACTCTCTGTCACTTTCTCTCTCTTGCTGTCACACTCTCTGTCACTTTCTCTTGCTGTCACACTCTCTGGCACTTTCTCTCTCTTGCTGTCACACTCTGGCACTTTCTCTCTCTTGCTGTCACACTCACTTTCTCTCTCTTGCTGTCACACTCTCTGGCACTTTCTCTCTCTTGCTGTCACACTCTCTGTCACTTTCTCTCTCTTGCTGTCACACACTCTGGCACTTTCTCTCTCTTGCTGTCACACTCTCTGGCACTTTCTCTCTCTTGCTGTCACACTCACTTTCTCTCTCTTGCTGTCACACTCTCTGGCACTTTCTCTCTCTTGCTGTCACACTCTCTGTCACTTTCTCTCTCTTGCTGTCACACTCTCTGTCACTTTCTCTCTCTTGCTGTCACACACTCTGGCACTTTCTCTCTCTTGCTGTCACACTCTCTGGCACTTTCTCTCTCTTGCTGTCACACTCTCTGTCACTTTCTCTTGCTGTCACACTCTGTCACTTTCTCTTGCTGTCACTCTCTCTGGCACTTTCTCTCTCTTGCTGTCACACTCTGTCACTTTCTCTCTCTTGCTGTCACACTCTCTGTCACTTTCTCTCTCTTGCTGTCACACTCTCTGGCACTTTCTCTCTCTTGCTGTCACACTCTCTGGCACTTTCTCTCTCTTGCTGTCAGACTCTCTGGTACTTTCTCTCTCTTGCTGTCACACTCTCTGTCACTTTCTCTCTCTTGCTGTCACACTCTCTGGCACTTTCTCTCTCTTGCTGTCACACTCTCTGGCACTTTCTCTCTCTTGCTGTCACACTCTCTGTCACTTTCTCTCTCTTGCTGTCACACTCTCTGGCACTTTCTCTCTCTTGCTGTCACACTCTCTGGCACTTTCTCTCTCTTGCTGTCACACTCTCTGGCATTTTCTCTCTCTTGCTGTTACACTCTCTGTCACTTTCTCTCTCTTGCTGTCACACTCAGGCACTTTCTCTCTCTTGCTGTCACACTCTCTGGCACTTTCTCTCTCTTGCTGTCACTCTCTCTGGCACTTTCTCTCTCTTGCTGTCACACTCTCTGGCACTTTCTCTCTCCTTGCTTGTCAGACTCTGCTGTCACTTCTCTTCTCTTGCTGTCACACCTCTCTGGCACTTTCCTCTCATCTTGCTGTCAGAGTTTCTCTGTCACTTTCGTCCTCTCTTAGCTGTCACACAGTCTGTCACTTTCTCTCCGTCTTGCTGTCACACTCTCTGGCACTTTCTCTATCTTGCTGTCACACTCCTCTGTCCACTTTCTCTCTCTCTTCATGCTGTCACAACTCTCTGGCACTTTCTCCTCTCTTGCTGTCACACTCTCTGGCACTTTCCTCTACTCTTGCTGTCACACACTCTGGTCACTTTCTCTCTCTTGCTGTCACAACACTCTTCACTTGTCTCTCTCTTGTCTGTTCAGACAGACTCTCTGGCACTTTATCTCTCTTGCAGTCACACTCTCTGGCACTTCTCTTCTCTTGCTTGTCACACTCCTGTCACTTCTCTCTCTCTTGCTGTCACACTCTGACACTTTCTCTCTCTTGCTGTCACACTCTCTGGCACTTTCTCTCACTTTGCTGTCACACTCTGGCACTTTCACTCATCATTGCTGTCACACGTCACTGGCACTTACTCTCTCCTTGATGATACTCACTGACTTCACTTTCCTCCTTCTTGCTGTTACTCTCTGTCACTTTCGTCCTCTTGCTGTCACACTCTCTGTCACTCTTCTCTCTCTTGCTAGTCACTCTCTCTGGCACTTTCTCTCTCTCGCTGTCACACTCTCTGGCACTTTCTCTCTCTTGCAGCTCACACTCTCAGGGCACTTTTCTCTCTCTTGCTGTCACACTCTCTGGCACTTGCTCTCTCTTGCTGTCAACACCCACTCTGGCACTTTCCTTCTCTTCTATGCTGTCACACTCTGTCCACTTTCTCTCTCTTGCTGTCCACACCTCTGTCACTTTCTCTCTCTCTGTCAGTCACACTCTGTCACTTTCTCTCTCTTGCTGTCACACTCTGCCACTTTCTCTCTCTTGCCTGTCCACACTCTTCTGTCACATTCTCTCTCTTGCTGTCACACTCTGTCACTTTCATCTCTCTTGCTGTCACACCTTGTCACTTTCTCTCTCTTGCTGTCACACTCTCTGGCACTTTCTCTTCTCTTGCTGTCACACAGTCTGTCACTTTCTCTCTCTTGCTGTCACACTCTCTGTCACTTTCTCTCTCTTGCAGTCACACTCTCTGTCACTTTCTCTCTCTTGCTGTCACACTCCTCTGTCACTTTCTCTCTCTTGCTGTTACTCTCTGTCCACTTTCTCTCTCTTGCTGTCACACTCCTCTGTCACTTTCTCTCTTGCTGTCACTCTCTCTGGCACTTTCTCTCTTGCTGTCACACTCTCTGGCACTTTCTCTCTCTTGCTGTCACACTCTCCTGTCACTTTCTCTCTCCTTTGCTGTCACACTCTGTCACTTTCTCTCTCTTGCCTGTCACACTCTCTGTCACTTTCTCTCTCTTGCTGTCACACTCTCTGGCACTTTCTCTCTCTTGCTGTCACACTCTCTGGCACTTTCTCTCTCTTGCTGTCACAATCTGTCACTTTCTCTCTCTTGCTGTCACACTCTCTGTCACTTTCTCTCTCTTGCTGTCACACTCTCTGTCACTTTCTCTCTCTTGCTGTCACACTCTCTGTCACTTTCTCTCTCTTGCTGTCACACTCTCTGTCACTTTCTCTTGCTGTCACACTCTCTGGCACTTTCTCTCTCTTGCTGTCACACTCTGGCACTTTCTCTCTCTTGCTGTCACACTCACTTTCTCTCTCTTGCTGTCACACTCTCTGGCACTTTCTCTCTCTTGCTGTCACACTCTCTGTCACTTTCTCTCTCTTGCTGTCACACACTCTGGCACTTTCTCTCTCTTGCTGTCACACTCTCTGGCACTTTCTCTCTCTTGCTGTCACACTCACTTTCTCTCTCTTGCTGTCACACTCTCTGGCACTTTCTCTCTCTTGCTGTCACACTCTCTGGCACTTTCTCTCTCTTGCTGTCACACTCACTTTCTCTCTCTTGCTGTCACACTCTCTGGCACTTTCTCTCCCTCTTGCTGCACACTCTCTGTCACCTTCTCTCTCTTGCTGTCACTCCTCTGTCACTTTCTCTCTCTTGCTGTCACACACTCTGGCACTTTCTCTCTCTTGCTGTCACACCTCTCTGGCACTTTCTCTCTCTTGCTGTCACACTCTCAGTCACTTTCTCTCTCTTGCTGTCACACTCTGTCACTTTCTCTTGCTGTCACTCTCTGGCACTTTCTCTCTCTTGCTGTCACACTCTGTCACTTTCTCTTCTTGCTGTCACACTCTGCGTCACTTTCTCTCTCTTGCTGTCACACTCTCTGGCACTTTCTCTCTCTTGCTGTCACTCTCTGGCACTTTCTCTCTTTGCTGTAGACTCTCTGGCACTTTCTCTCTCTTGCTGTCACACTCTCTGTCACTTTCTCTCTCTTGCTGTCAACTCTCTGGCACTTTCTCCTCTCTTGCTGTCACACTCTCTGGCACTTTCTCTCTCTTGCTGTCACACTCTCTGGCATTTTCTCTCTCTTGCTGTCACACTCTCTGTCACTTTCTCTCTCTTGCTGTCACACTCAGGCACTTTCTCTCTCTTGCTGTCACACTCTCTGGCACTTTCTCTCTCTTGCTGTCACTCTCTCTGGCACTTTCTCTCTCTTGCTGTCACACTCTCTGGCACTTTCTCTCTCTTGCTGTCAGACTCTCTGTCACTTTCTCTCTCTTGCTGTCACACTCTCTGGCACTTTCTCTCTCTTGCTGTCAGACTCTCTGTCACTTTCTCTCTCTTGCTGTCACACAGTCTGTCACTTTCTCTCTCTTGCTGTCACACTCTCTGGCACTTTCTCTCTCTTGCTGTCACACTCTCTGTCACTTTCTCTCTCTTGCTGTCACACTCTCTGGCACTTTCTCTCTCTTGCTGTCACACTCTCTGGCACTTTCTCTCTCTTGCTGTCACACACTCTGTCACTTTCTCTCTCTTGCTGTCACACTCTGTCACTTTCTCTCTCTTGCTGTCAGACTCTCTGGCACTTTTCTCTCTCTTGCTGTCAACACTCTCTGGCACTTTCTCTCTCTTGCTGTACACTCTGTCACTTTCTCTCTCCTTGCTGTCACCCCCACTCTGACACTTTCTCTCTCTTGCTGTCACTCTCTGGCACTTTCTCTCTCTTGCTGTCAACTCTCTGGCACTTTCTCTCTCTTGATGTTACTCTCTGTCACTTTCTCTCTCTTGCTGTTACTCTCTGTACTTTCTCTCTCTTGCTGTCACACTCTCTGTCACTTTCTCTCTCTTGCTGTCACTCTCTCTCGGCACTTTCTCTCTCTTGCTGTCACACTCTCTGGCACTTTCTCTCTTGCTGTCACACTCTCTGGCCACTTTCTCTCTCTTGCTGTCACACTCTCTGGCACTTTCTCTCTCTTGCTGTCACACACTCTGGCACTTTCTCTCTCTTGCGTCAACCACTCTGTCCACTTTTCTCTCTTGCTGTCACACTCTGTCACTTATCTATCTTGCTGTCACACTCTGTCACTTTCTCTCTCTTGCTGTCACACACTGGCACTTTCTCTCTCTTGCTGTCACACTCTCTGTCACTTTCTCTCTCTTGCTGTCACACTCTCTGTCACTTTCTCTCTCTTGCTGTCACACTCTGTCACTTTCTCTCTCTTGCTGTCACACTCTGTCACTTTCTCTCTCTTGCTGTCACACTCTCTGTCACTTTCTCTCTCTTGCTGTCACACTCTGGCACTTTCTCTCTCTTGCTGTCACACTCACTTTCTCTCTCTTGCTGTCACACTCTGTCACTTTCTCTCTCTTGCTGTCACACTCTCTGTCACTTTCTCTCTCTTGCTGTCACACTCTGTCACTTTCTCTCTCTTGCTGTCACACTCTCTGGCACTTTCTCTCTCTTGCTGTCACACTCTCTGTCACTTTCTCTCTCTTGCTGTCACACTCTCTGTCACTTTCTCTCTCTTGCTGTCACACTCTCTGGCACTTTCTCTCTCTTGCTGTCACACTCTTGGCACTTTCTCTCTCTTGCTGTTACTCTCTGTCCACTTTCTCTCTCTTGCTGTCACACTCTCTGGCACTTTTCTCTCTTGCTGTCACTCTCTCTGGCACTTTATCTCTCTTGCTGTCCACACTCTCTGGCACTTTCTTCTTCTTGCTGTCACATCTCTGTCCACTTTCTCTCTCTTGCTGTCACACTCTGTCACTTTCCTATCTCTTGCTGTCACACTCTCTGTCACTTTCTCTCTCTTGCTGTCACACTCTCTGTCACTTTCTCTCTCTTGCTGTCACACTCTCTGCACTTTCATCTCTCTTGCTGTCAACTCTGTCACTTTCTCTCTCTTGCTGTCAACTCTCTGGCACTTTCTCTCTCTTGCTGTCACACTCTCTGTCATTTTCTCTCTCTTGCTGTCACACTCTCTGTCACTTTCTCTCTCTTGCTGTCACAACTCTGTCAACTTTCTCTCTCTTGCTGTCACACTCTCTGTCACTTTCTCTCTCTTGCTGTCACACTCAGGCACTTTCTCTCTCTTGCTGTCACTCTCTCTGGCACTTTCTCTCTCTTGCTGTCACACTCTCTGTCACTTTCTCTCTCTTGCTGTCACACTCACTCTCTCTTGCTGTCACACTCACTCTCTCTTGCTGTCACACTCACTCACTCTCTCTTGCTGTCACACTCACTAACTCTCTCTTGCTGTCACACTCACTCACTCTTTCTTGCTGTCACACTCTGGCACTTTCTCTCTCTTGCTGTCACACTCTGGCAATTTCTCTCTCTTGCTGTCACACTCTCTGGCACTTTCTCTCTCTTGCTGTCACACTCTCTGGCACTTTCTCTCTCTTGCTGTCACACTCTGTCACTTTCTCTCTCTTGCTGTCACTCTCTGGCACTTTCTCTCTCTTGCTGTCACACTCTCTGGCACTTTCTCTCTCTTGCTGTCACACTCTCTGTCACTTTCTCTCTCTTGCTGTCACACTCTGTCACTTTCTCTTGCTGTCACTCTCTCTGGCACTTTCTCTCTCTTGCTGTCACACTCTGTCACTTTCTCTCTCTTGCTGTCACACTCTCTGTCACTTTCTCTCTCTTGCTGTCACACTCTCTGTCACTTTCTCTCTCTTGCTGTCACACTCTCTGTCACTTTCTCTCTCTTGCTGTCACACTCTCTGTCACTTTCTCTCTCTTGCTGTTACTCTCTGTCACTTTCTCTCTCTTGCTGTCACACTCTCTGTCACTTTCTCTCTCTTGCTGTCACACTCTCTGGCACTTTCTCTCTCTTGCTGTCACACTCTCTGGCACTTTCTCTCTCTTGCTGTCACACTCTCTGGCACTTTCTCTCTCTTGCTGTCACACAGTCTGTCACTTTCTCTCTCTTGCTGTCACACTCTCTGTCACTTTCTCTCTCTTGCTGTCACACTCTCTGTCACTTTCTCTCTCTTGCTGTCACACTCTCTGTCACTTTCTCTCTCTTGCTGTTACTCTCTGTCACTTTCTCTCTCTTGCTGTCACACTCTCTGTCACTTTCTCTCTCTTGCTGTCACTCTCTCTGGCACTTTCTCTCTCTTGCTGTCACACTCTCTGGCACTTTCTCTCTCTTGCTGTCACACTCTCTGGCACTTTCTCTCTCTTGCTGTCACACTCTCTGTCACTTTCTCTCTCTTGCTGTCACACTCTGTCACTTTCTCTCTCTTGCTGTCACACTCTCTGTCACTTTCTCTCTCTTGCTGTCACACTCTCTGGCACTTTCTCTCTCTTGCTGTCACACTCTCTGGCACTTTCTCTCTCTTGCTGTCACACTCTGTCACTTTCTCTCTCTTGCTGTCACACTCTCTGTCACTTTCTCTCTCTTGCTGTCACACTCTCTGTCACTTTCTCTCTCTTGCTGTCACACTCTCTGTCACTTTCTCTCTCTTGCTGTCACACTCTCTGTCACTTTCTCTTGCTGTCACACTCTCTGGCACTTTCTCTCTCTTGCTGTCACACTCTGGCACTTTCTCTCTCTTGCTGTCACACTCACTTTCTCTCTCTTGCTGTCACACTCTCTGGCACTTTCTCTCTCTTGCTGTCACACTCTCTGTCACTTTCTCTCTCTTGCTGTCACACACTCTGGCACTTTCTCTCTCTTGCTGTCACACTCTCTGGCACTTTCTCTCTCTTGCTGTCACACTCACTTTCTCTCTCTTGCTGTCACACTCTCTGGCACTTTCTCTCTCTTGCTGTCACACTCTCTGTCACTTTCTCTCTCTTGCTGTCACACTCTCTGTCACTTTCTCTCTCTTGCTGTCACACACTCTGGCACTTTCTCTCTCTTGCTGTCACACTCTCTGGCACTTTCTCTCTCTTGCTGTCACACTCTCTGTCACTTTCTCTCTCTTGCTGTCACACTCTGTCACTTTCTCTTGCTGTCACTCTCTCTGGCACTTTCTCTCTCTTGCTGTCACACTCTGTCACTTTCTCTCTCTTGCTGTCACACTCTCTGTCACTTTCTCTCTCTTGCTGTCACACTCTCTGGCACTTTCTCTCTCTTGCTGTCACACTCTCTGGCACTTTCTCTCTCTTGCTGTCAGACTCTCTGGTACTTTCTCTCTCTTGCTGTCACACTCTCTGTCACTTTCTCTCTCTTGCTGTCACACTCTCTGGCACTTTCTCTCTCTTGCTGTCACACTCTCTGGCACTTTCTCTCTCTTGCTGTCAGACTCTCTGTCACTTTCTCTCTCTTGCTGTCACACTCTCTGGCACTTTCTCTCTCTTGCTGTCACACTCTCTGGCACTTTCTCTCTCTTGCTGTCACACTCTCTGGCATTTTCTCTCTCTTGCTGTTACACTCTCTGTCACTTTCTCTCTCTTGCTGTCACACTCAGGCACTTTCTCTCTCTTGCTGTCACACTCTCTGGCACTTTCTCTCTCTTGCTGTCACTCTCTCTGGCACTTTCTCTCTCTTGCTGTCACACTCTCTGGCACTTTCTCTCTCTTGCTGTCAGACTCTCTGTCACTTTCTCTCTCTTGCTGTCACACTCTCTGGCACTTTCTCTCTCTTGCTGTCAGATTCTCTGTCACTTTCTCTCTCTTGCTGTCACACAGTCTGTCACTTTCTCTCTCTTGCTGTCACACTCTCTGGCACTTTCTCTCTCTTGCTGTCACACTCTCTGTCACTTTCTCTCTCTTGCTGTCACACTCTCTGGCACTTTCTCTCTCTTGCTGTCACACTCTCTGGCACTTTCTCTCTCTTGCTGTAACACACTCTGTCACTTTCTCTCTCTTGCTGTCACACTCTGTCACTTTCTCTCTCTTGCTGTCAGACTCTCTGGCACTTTCTCTCTCTTGCTGTCACACTCTCTGGCACTTTCTCTCTCTTGCTGTCACACTCTGTCACTTTCTCTCTCTTGCTGTCACACTCTGACACTTTCTCTCTCTTGCTGTCACACTCTCTGGCACTTTCTCTCTCTTGCTGTCACACTCTGGCACTTTCTCTCTCTTGCTGTCACACTCTCTGGCACTTTCTCTCTCTTGATGTTACTCTCTGTCACTTTCTCTCTCTTGCTGTTACTCTCTGTCACTTTCTCTCTCTTGCTGTCACACTCTCTGTCACTTTCTCTCTCTTGCTGTCACTCTCTCTGGCACTTTCTCTCTCTTGCTGTCACACTCTCTGGCACTTTCTCTCTCTTGCTGTCACACTCTCTGGCACTTTCTCTCTCTTGCTGTCACACTCTCTGGCACTTTCTCTCTCTTGCTGTCACACACTCTGGCACTTTCTCTCTCTTGCTGTCACACTCTGTCACTTTCTCTCTCTTGCTGTCACACTCTGTCACTTTCTCTCTCTTGCTGTCACACTCTGTCACTTTCTCTCTCTTGCTGTCACACTCTGGCACTTTCTCTCTCTTGCTGTCACACTCTCTGTCACTTTCTCTCTCTTGCTGTCACACTCTGTCACTTTCTCTCTCTTGCTGTCACACTCTGTCACTTTCTCTCTCTTGCTGTCACACTCTCTGGCACTTTCTCTCTCTTGCTGTCACACAGTCTGTCACTTTCTCTCTCTTGCTGGTCCCACACTCTGTCACTATCTCTCTCTTGCTGTCACATCTCTGTCACTTTTTCTTCTCTTGCTGTCACACTCTCTGTCACTTTCTCTCTCTTGCTGTCACATCTCTGTCCACTTTCTCTCTTCTGCTGTCACATCTCTGTCACTTTCTCTCTTTGGCTGTCACACTCTCAGGGCCTTTTTCTCTCTCTTGCTGTCACACTCTTGGACTTTCTTCTCTTGTGTCACACTTCAGTCACTTTCTCTCTCTTGCTGTCACACCTCTGTCACATTTTCTCTCCTTGCTGTCACACTCTCTGTCCACTGATCTCTCTCTTGCTTGTCACACACTCTGGCACTTTCTCTCTCTTGCTGTCACACTCTCTGGCACTTTCTCTCTCTTGCTGTCACAATCTGTCACTATCTCTCTCTTGCTGTCACACTCTCCTGGCACTTTCTCTCTCTTGCTGTCACACTCTCTGTCCACTTTCTCTCTCTTGCTGTCACACTCTCTGTCACTTTCTCTCTCTTGCTGTCACACTCTCTGTCACTTTCTCTTGCTGTCACACTCTCTGGCACTTTCTCTCTCTTGCTGTCACACTCTGGCACTTTCTCTCTCTTGCTGTCACACTCACTTTCTCTCTCTTGCTGTCACACTCTCTGGCACTTTCTCTCTCTTGCTGTCACACTCTCTGTCACTTTCTCTCTCTTGCTGTCACACACTCTGGCACTTTCTCTCTCTTGCTGTCACACTCTCTGGCACTTTCTCTCTCTTGCTGTCACACTCACTTTCTCTCTCTTGCTGTCACACTCTCTGGCACTTTCTCTCTCTTGCTGTCACACTCTCTGGCACTTTCTCTCTCTTGCTGTCACACTCACTTTCTCTCTCTTGCTGTCACACTCTCTGGCACTTTCTCTCTCTTGCTGTCACACTCTCTGTCACCTTCTCTCTCTTGCTGTCACTCTCTGTCACTTTCTCTCTCTTGCTGTCACACACTCTGGCACTTTCTCTCTCTTGCTGTCACACTCTCTGGCACTTTCTCTCTCTTGCTGTCACACTCTCTGTCACTTTCTCTCTCTTGCTGTCACACTCTGTCACTTTCTCTTGCTGTCACTCTCTCTGGCACTTTCTCTCTCTTGCTGTCACACTCTGTCACTTTCTCTCTCTTGCTGTCACACTCTCTGTCACTTTCTCTCTCTTGCTGTCACACTCTCTGGCACTTTCTCTCTCTTGCTGTCACACTCTCTGGCACTTTCTCTCTCTTGCTGTCAGACTCTCTGGCACTTTCTCTCTCTTGCTGTCACACTCAGGCACTTTCTCTCTCTTGCTGTCACACTCAGGCACTTTCTCTCTCTTGCTGTCACACTCTCTGGCACTTTCTCTCTCTTGCTGTCACTCTCTCTGGCACTTTCTCTCTCTTGCTGTCACACTCTCTGGCACTTTCTCTCTCTTGCTGTCAGACTCTCTGTCACTTTCTCTCTCTTGCTGTCACACTCTCTGGCACTTTCTCTCTCTTGCTGTCAGATTCTCTGTCACTTTCTCTCTCTTGCTGTCACACAGTCTGTCACTTTCTCTCTCTTGCTGTCACACTCTCTGGCACTTTCTCTCTCTTGCTGTCACACTCTCTGTCACTTTCTCTCTCTTGCTGTCACACTCTCTGGCACTTTCTCTCTCTTGCTGTCACACTCTCTGGCACTTTCTCTCTCTTGCTGTCACACACTCTGTCACTTTCTCTCTCTTGCTGTCACACTCTGTCACTTTCTCTCTCTTGCTGTCAGACTCTCTGGCACTTTCTCTCTCTTGCTGTCACACTCTCTGGCACTTTCTCTCTCTTGCTGTCACACTCTGTCACTTTCTCTCTCTTGCTGTCACACTCTGACACTTTCTCTCTCTTGCTGTCACACTCTCTGGCACTTTCTCTCTCTTGCTGTCACACTCTCTGGCACTTTCTCTCTCTTGATGTTACTCTCTGTCACTTTCTCTCTCTTGCTGTTACTCTCTGTCACTTTCTCTCTCTTGCTGTCACACTCTCTGTCACTTTCTCTCTCTTGCTGTCACTCTCTCTGGCACTTTCTCTCTCTTGCTGTCACACTCTCTGGCACTTTCTCTCTCTTGCTGTCACACTCTCTGGCACTTTCTCTCTCTTGCTGTCACACTCTCTGGCACTTTCTCTCTCTTGCTGTCACACACTCTGGCACTTTCTCTCTCTTGCTGTCACACTCTGTCACTTTCTCTCTCTTGCTGTCACACTCTGTCACTTTCTCTCTCTTGCTGTCACACTCTGTCACTTTCTCTCTCTTGCTGTCACACACTGGCACTTTCTCTCTCTTGCTGTCACACTCTCTGTCACTTTCTCTCTCTTGCTGTCACACTCTCTGTCACTTTCTCTCTCTTGCTGTCACACTCTGTCACTTTCTCTCTCTTGCTGTCACACTCTGTCACTTTCTCTCTCTTGCTGTCACACTCTCTGTCACTTTCTCTCTCTTGCTGTCACACTCTGGCACTTTCTCTCTCTTGCTGTCACACTCACTTTCTCTCTCTTGCTGTCACACTCTGTCACTTTCTCTCTCTTGCTGTCACACTCTCTGTCACTTTCTCTCTCTTGCTGTCACACTCTGTCACTTTCTCTCTCTTGCTGTCACACTCTCTGGCACTTTCTCTCTCTTGCTGTCACACTCTCTGTCACTTTCTCTCTCTTGCTGTCACACTCTCTGTCACTTTCTCTCTCTTGCTGTCACACTCTCTGGCACTTTCTCTCTCTTGCTGTCACACTCTCTGGCACTTTCTCTCTCTTGCTGTTACTCTCTGTCACTTTCTCTCTCTTGCTGTTACTCTCTGTCACTTTCTCTCTCTTGCTGTCACACTCTCTGGCACTTTCTCTCTCTTGCTGTCACTCTCTCTGGCACTTTATCTCTCTTGCTGTCACACTCTCTGGCACTTTCTCTCTCTTGCTGTCACACTCTCTGTCACTTTCTCTCTCTTGCTGTCACACTCTGTCACTCTCTCTGGCACTTTCTCTCTCTTCCTGTCACACTCTCTGTCACTTTCTCTCTCTTGCTGTCACACTCTCTGTCACTTTCTCTCTCTTGCTGTCACACTCTCTGTCACTTTCTCTCTCTTGCTGTCACTCTCTCTGGCACTTTCTCTCTCTTGCTGTCACACTCTCTGTCACTTTCTCTCTCTTGCTGTCACACTCTCTGGCACTTTCTCTCTCTTGCTGTCACACTCACTTTCTCTCTCTTGCTGTCACACTCTCTGGCACTTTCTCTCTCTTGCTGTCACACTCTCTGGCACTTTCTCTCTCTTGCTGTCACTCTCTCTGACACTTTCTCTCTCTTGCTGTCACACACTCTGTCACTTTCTCTCTCTTGCTGTCACACTCTGTCACTTTCTCTCTCTTGCTGTCACACTCTCTGGCACTTTCTCTCTCTTGCTGTCACACTCTCTGGCACTTTCTCTCTCTTGCTGTCACACTCTCTGACACTTTCTCTCTCTTGCTGTCACACACTCTGTCACTTTCTCTCTCTTGCTGTCACACTCAGGCACTTTCTCTCTCTTGCTGTCACACTCTCTGTCACTTTCTCTCTCTTGCTGTCACACTCTCTGGCACTTTCTCTCTCTTGCTGTCACACTCTCTGGCACTTTCTCTCTCTTGCTGTTACTCTCTGTCACTTTCTCTCTCTTGCTGTCACACTCTCTGTCACTTTCTCTCTCTTGCTGTCACACTCTCTGTCACTTTCTCTCTCTTGCTGTCACTCTCTCTGTCACTTTCTCTCTCTTGCTGTCACACTCTGTCACTTTCTCTCTCTTGCTGTCACACTCTCTGGCACTTTCTCTCTCTTGCTGTCACACTCTCTGTCACTTTCTCTCTCTTGCTGTTACTCTCTGTCACTCTCTCTCTTGCTGTTACTCTCTCTGTCACTTTCTCTCTCTTGCTGTCACACTCTGTCACTTTCTCTCTCTTGCTGTCACTCTCTCTGTCACTTTCTCTCTCTTGCTGTCACACTCTGTCACTTTCTCTCTCTTGCTGTCACACTCTCTGGCACTTTCTCTTTCTTGCTGTCACACTCTCTGGCACTTTCTCTCTCTTGCTGTTACTCTCTGTCACTTTCTCTCTCTTGCTGTCACTCTCTCTGGCACTTTCTCTCTCTTGCTGTCACACTCTCTGGCACTTTCTCTCTCTTGCTGTCACACTCTCTGTCACTTTCTCTCTCTTGCTGTCACTCTCTCTGGCACTTTCTCTCTCTTGCTGTCACACTCTCTGTCACTTTCTCTCTCTTGCTGTCACACTCACTTTCTCTCTCTTGCTGTCACACTCTCTGGCACTTTCTCTCTCTTGCTGTCACACTCTCTGGTACTTTCTCTCTCTTGCTGTCACTCTCTCTGACACTTTCTCTCTCTTGCTGTCACACACTCTGTCACTTTCTCTCTCTTGCTGTCACACTCTCTGTCACTTTCTCTCTCTTGCTGTCACACTCTCTGGCACTTTCTCTCTCTTGCTGTCACACTCTGTCACTTTCTCTCTCTTGCTGTCACACTCTCTGTCACTTTCTCTCTCTTGCTGTCACACTCTGTCACTTTCTCTCTCTTGCTGTCACACTCTGTCACTTTCTCTCTCTTGCTGTCACACACTCTGGCACTTTCTCTCTCTTGCTGTCACACTCTCTGGCACTTTCTCTCTCTTGCTGTCACACTCTCTGGCACTTTCTCTCTCTTGCTGTCACACTCTCTGGCACTTTCTCTCTCTTGCTGTCACACTCTCTGGCACTTTCTCTCTCTTGCTGTCACACTCTCTATCACTTTCTCTCTCTTGCTGTCACACTCTCTGTCACTTTCTCTCTCTTGCTGTCACACTCTCTGGCACTTTCTCTCTCTTGCTGTCACACTCTCTGGCACTTTCTCTCTCTTGCTGTCACACTCTCTATCACTTTCTCTCTCTTGCTGTCACACTCTCTATCACTTTCTCTCTCTTGCTGTCACACTCTCTGTCACTTTCTCTCTCTTGCTGTCACACTCTCTGGCACTTTCTCTCTCTTGCTGTCACACTCTCTGGCACTTTCTCTCTCTTGCTGTCACACTCTCTGGCACTTTCTCTCTCTTGCTGTCACTCTCTCTGGCACTTTCTCTCTCTTGCTGTCACACTCTCTGTCACTTTCTCTCTCTTGCTGTCACTCTCTGGCACTTTCTCTCTCTTGCTGTCACACTCTGTCACTTTCTCTCTCTTGCTGTCACACTCTCTGTCACTTTCTCTCTCTTGCTGTCACACTCTCTGTCACTTTCTCTCTCTTGCTGTCACACTCTCTCTGTCACTTTCTCTCTCTTGCTGTCACACACTCTGTCACTTTCTCTCTCTTGCTGTCACACTCTGTCACTTTCTCTCTCTTGCTGTCACTCTCTGGCACTTTCTCTCTCTTGCTGTCACTCTCTGTCACTTTCTCTCTCTTGCTGTCACTCTCTCTGTCACTTTCTCTCTCTTGCTGTCACACTCTCTGTCACTTTCTCTCTCTTGCTGTCACACTCTGGCACTTTCTCTCTCTTGCTATCACACTCTCTGTCACTTTCTCTCTCTTGCTGTCACACTCTCTGTCACTTTCTCTCTCTTGCTGTCACACTCTCTGTCACTTTCTCTCTCTTGCTGTCACACTCTGTCACTTTCTCTCTCTTGCTGTCACACTCTCTGGCACTTTCTCTCTCTTGCTGTCACACTCTGGCACTTTCTCTCTCTTGCTGTCACACTCACTCACTCTCTCTTGCTGTCACACTCACTCACTCTCTCTTGCTGTCACACTCACTCTCTCTCTCTTGCTGTCACACTCTCTGGCACTTTCTCTCTCTCTTGCTGTCGCTCTCTGGCACTTTCTCTCTCTCTTGCTGTCACACTCTCTGGCACTTTCTCTCTCTCTTGCTGTCACACTCTCTGGCACTTTCTCTCTCTTGCTGTCACACTCTTTGTCACTTTCTCTCTCTTGCTGTCACACTCTCTGTCACTTTCTCTCTCTTGCTGTCACACTCAGGCACTTTCTCTCTCTTGCTGTCACACTCACTGGCACTTTCTCTCTCTTGCTGTCACACTCTGTCACTTTCTCTCTCTTGCTGTCACACTCTGGCACTTTCTCTCTCTTGCTGTCACACTCTGTCACTTTCTCTCTCTTGCTGTCACACTCTCTGTCACTTTCTCTCTCTTGCTGTCACACTCACTGGCACTTTCTCTCTCTTGCTGTCACACTCTGTCACTTTCTCTCTCTTGCTGTCACACTCTCTGTCACTTTCTCTCTCTTGCTGTCACACTCAGGCACTTTCTCTCTCTTGCTGTCACACTCTCTGTCACTTTCTCTCTCTTGCTGTCACATTCTCTGTCACTTTCTCTCTCTTGCTGTCACTCTCTGGCACTTTCTCTCTCTTGCTGTCACACTCTGTCACTTTCTCTCTCTTGCAGTCACTCTCTGGCACTTTCTCTCTCTTGCTGTCACACTCTCTGGCACTTTCTCTCTCTTGCTGTCACACTCTCTGTCACTTTCTCTCTCTTGCTGTCACACTCACTGGCACTTTCTCTCTCTTGCTGTCACACTCTCTGTCACTTTCTCTCTCTTGCTGTCACACTCTCTGGCACTTTCTCTCTCTTGCTGTCACACTCTCTGTCACTTTCTCTCTCTTGCTGTCACACTCACTGGCACTTTCTCTCTCTTGCTGTCACACTCACTTTCTCTCTCTTGCTGTCACACACTCTGTCACTTTCTCTCTCTTGCTGTCACACTCATTGGCACTTTCTCTCTCTTGCTGTCACACTCTCTGGCACTTTCTCTCTCTTGCTGTCACACTCAGGCACTTTCTCTCTCTTGCTGTCACACTCTGTCACTTTCTCTCTCTTGCTGTCACACTCTCTGTCACTTTCTCTCTCTTGCTGTCACACTCAGGCACTTTCTCTCTCTTGCTGTCACACTCTCTGTCACTTTCTCTCTCTTGCTGTCACATTCTCTGTCACTTTCTCTCTCTTGCTGTCACACTCTCTGGCACTTTCTCTCTCTTGCTGTCACACTCTGTCACTTTCTCTCTCTTGCAGTCACTCTCTGGCACTTTCTCTCTCTTGCTGTCACACTCTCTGGCACTTTCTCTCTCTTGCTGTCACACTCTCTGTCACTTTCTCTCTCTTGCTGTCACACTCACTGGCACTTTCTCTCTCTTGCTGTCACACTCTCTGTCACTTTCTCTCTCTTGCTGTCACACTCTCTGGCACTTTCTCTCTCTTGCTGTCACACTCTCTGTCACTTTCTCTCTCTTGCTGTCACACTCACTGGCACTTTCTCTCTCTTGCTGTCACACTCACTTTCTCTCTCTTGCTGTCACACACTCTGTCACTTTCTCTCTCTTGCTGTCACACTCATTGGCACTTTCTCTCTCTTGCTGTCACACTCTCTGGCACTTTCTCTCTCTTGCTGTCACACTCAGGCACTTTCTCTCTCTTGCTGTCACACTCACTGGCACTTTCTCTCTCTTGCTGTCACACTCTCTGTCACTTTCTCTCTCTTGCTGTCACACTCTCTGGCACTTTCTCTCTCTTGCTGTCACACTCTCTGGCACTTTCTCTCTCTTGCTGTCACACTCTCTGGCACTTTCTCTCTCTTGCTGTCACACTCTCTGGCACTTTCTCTCTCTTGCTGTCACACTCTGTCACTTTCTCTCTCTTGCAGTCACTCTCTGGCACTTTCTCTCTCTTGCTGTCACACTCTCTGGCACTTTCTCTCTCTTGCTGTCACACTCTCTGGCACTTTCTCTCTCTTGCTGTCACACTCTCTGTCACTTTCTCTCTCTTGCTGTCACACTCACTGGCACTTTCTCTCTCTTGCTGTCACACTCTCTGTCACTTTCTCTCTCTTGCTGTCACACTCATTGGCACTTTCTCTCTCTTGCTGTCACACTCACTGGCACTTTCTCTCTCTTGCTGTCACACTCTCTGTCACTTTCTCTCTCTTGCTGTCACACTCTCTGGCACTTTCTCTCTCTTGCTGTCACACTCTCTGTCACTTTCTCTCTCTTGCTGTTACTCTCTGTCACTTTCTCTCTCTTGCTGTCACACTCTCTGGCACTTTCTCTCTCTTGCTGTCACACACTCAGGCACTTTCTCTCTCTTGCTGTCACACTCACTGGCACTTTCTCTCTCTTGCTGTCACACTCTCTGTCACTTTCTCTCTCTTGCTGTCACACTCTCTGGCACTTTCTCTCTCTTGCTGTCACACTCTCTGGCACTTTCTCTCTCTTGCTGTCACACTCTCTGTCACTTTCTCTCTCTTGCTGTCACACTCTCTGGCACTTTCTCTCTCTTGCTGTCACACTCTCTGGCACTTTCTCTCTCTTGCTGTCACACTCTGGCACTTTCTCTCTCTTGCTGTCACACTCTCTGGCACTTTCTCTCTCTTGCTGTCACACTCTCTGGCACTTTCTCTCTCTTGCTGTCACACTCTGTCACTTTCTCTCTCTTGCTGTCACACTCACTGGCACTTTCTCTCTCTTGCTGTCACACTCTGTCACTTTCTCTCTCTTGCTGTCACACTCTCTGGCACTTTCTCTCTCTTGCTGTCACACTCTGGCACTTTCTCTCTCTTGCTGTCACACTCACTTTCTCTCTCTTGCTGTCACACTCTCTGTCACTTTCTCTCTCTTGCTGTCACACTCTCTGTCACTTTCTCTCTCTTGCTGTCACACTCTCTGTCACTTTCTCTCTCTTGCTGTCACACTCAGGCACTTTCTCTCTCTTGCTGTCACACTCTCTGTCACTTTCTCTCTCTTGCTGTCACTCTCTGGCACTTTCTCTCTCTTGCTGTCACACTCTCTGGCACTTTCTCTCTCTCTTGCTGTCACACTCTCTGGCACTTTCTCTCTCTCTTGCTGTCACACTCTCTGTCACTTTCTCTCTCTTGCTGTCACACTCTCTGGCACTTTCTCTCTCTTGCTGTCACACTCAGGCACTTTCTCTCTCTTGCTGTCACACTCTCTGGCACTTTCTCTCTCTTGCTGTCACACTCTCTGGCACTTTCTCTCTCTTGCTGTCACACTCACTTTCTCTCTCTTGCTGTCACACTCTCTGTCACTTTCTCTCTCTTGCTGTCACACTCTCTGGCACTTTCTCTCTCTTGCTGTCACACTCTCTTGCACTCTCTCTCTCTTGCTGTCACACTCTGTCACCTTCTCTCTCTTGCTGTCACACTCTCTGGCACTTTCTCTCTCTTGCTGTCACACTCTCTGGCACTTTCTCTCTCTTGCTGTCACACTCACTTTCTCTCTCTTGCTATCACACTCTCTGTCACTTTCTCTCTCTTGCTATCACACTCTCTGTCACTTTCTCTCTCTTGCTATCACACTCTCTGGCACTTTCTCTCTCTTGCTATCACACTCTCTGGCACTTTCTCTCTCTTGCTGTCACACTCTCTGGCACTCTCTCTCTCTTGCTGTCACACTCTGTCACCTTCTCTCTCTTGCTGTCACACTCTGTCACCTTCTCTCTCTTGCTATCACACTCTCTGACACTTTCTCTCTCTTGCTATCACACTCTCTGACACTTTCTCTCTCTTGCTGTCACACTCTCTGTCACTTTCTCTCTCTTGCTATCACACTCTCTGTCACTTTCTCTCTCTTGCTGTCACACTCTGTCACCTTCTCTCTCTTGCTATCACACTCTCTGACACTTTCTCTCTCTTGCTGTCACACTCTCTGGCACTTTCTCTCTCTTGCTGTCACACTCTCTGGCACTTTCTCTCTCTTGCTGTCACACTCTCTGGCACTTTCTCTCTCTTGCTGTCACACTCTCTGGCACTTTCTCTCTCTTGCTGTCACACTCTCTGGCACTTTCTCTCTCTTGCTGTCACACTCTCTGGCACTTTCTCTCTCTTGCTGTCACACTCTCTGGCATTTTCTCTCTCTTGCTGTCACACTCTCTGGCACTTTCTCTCTCTTGCTGTCACACTCTGGCATTTTCTCTCTCTTGCTGTCACACTCTGTCACTTTCTCTCTCTTGCTGTCACACTCTGGCACTTTCTCTCTCTTGCTGTCACACTCTCTGTCACTTTCTCTCTCTTGCTGTCACACTCTGGCATTTTCTCTCTCTTGCTGTCACACTCTGTCACTTTCTCTCTCTTGCTGTCACACTCTGGCATTTTCTCTCTCTTGCTGTCACACTCTGTCACTTTCTCTCTCTTGCTGTCACACTCTCTGGCACTTTCTCTCTCTTGCTGTCACACTCTGTCACCTTCTCTCTCTTGCTGTCACACTCTGTCACTTTCTCTCTCTTGCTGTCACACTCTCTGGCACTTTCTCTCTCTTGCTGTCACACTCTGTCACTTTCTCTCTCTTGCTGTCACACTCTCTGGCACTTTCTCTCTCTTGCTGTCACACTCTGTCACCTTCTCTCTCTTGCTGTCACACTCTGTCACTTTCTCTCTCTTGCTGTCACACTCTCTGGCACTTTCTCTCTCTTGCTGTCACACTCTGTCACTTTCTCTCTCTTGCTGTCACTCTCTCTGGCACTTTCTCTCTCTTGCTGTCACACTCTCTGTCACTTTCTCTCTCTTGCTGTCACTCTCTGGCACTTTCTCTCTCTTGCTGTCACACTCTGTCACTTTCTCTCTCTTGCTGTCACACTCTCTGTCACTTTCTCTCTCTTGCTGTCACACTCTCTGTCACTTTCTCTCTCTTGCTGTCACACTCTCTCTGTCACTTTCTCTCTCTTGCTGTCACACACTCTGTCACTTTCTCTCTCTTGCTGTCACACTCTGTCACTTTCTCTCTCTTGCTGTCACTCTCTGGCACTTTCTCTCTCTTGCTGTCACTCTCTGTCACTTTCTCTCTCTTGCTGTCACTCTCTCTGTCACTTTCTCTCTCTTGCTGTCACACTCTCTGTCACTTTCTCTCTCTTGCTGTCACACTCTGGCACTTTCTCTCTCTTGCTATCACACTCTCTGTCACTTTCTCTCTCTTGCTGTCACACTCTCTGTCACTTTCTCTCTCTTGCTGTCACACTCTCTGTCACTTTCTCTCTCTTGCTGTCACACTCTGTCACTTTCTCTCTCTTGCTGTCACACTCTCTGGCACTTTCTCTCTCTTGCTGTCACACTCTGGCACTTTCTCTCTCTTGCTGTCACACTCACTCACTCTCTCTTGCTGTCACACTCACTCACTCTCTCTTGCTGTCACACTCACTCTCTCTCTCTTGCTGTCACACTCTCTGGCACTTTCTCTCTCTCTTGCTGTCGCTCTCTGGCACTTTCTCTCTCTCTTGCTGTCACACTCTCTGGCACTTTCTCTCTCTCTTGCTGTCACACTCTCTGGCACTTTCTCTCTCTCTTGCTGTCGCTCTCTGGCACTTTCTCTCTCTCTTGCTGTCACACTCTCTGGCACTTTCTCTCTCTTGCTGTCACACTCTCTGGCACTTTCTCTCTCTCTTGCTGTCACACTCTCTGGCACTTTCTCTCTCTCTTGCTGTCACACTCTCTGGCACTTTCTCTCTCTCTTGCTGTCGCTCTCTGGCACTTTCTCTCTCTCTTGCTGTCACACTCTCTGGCACTTTCTCTCTCTTGCTGTCACACTCTGGCACTTTCTCTCTCTTGCTGTCACACTCTTTGTCACTTTCTCTCTCTTGCTGTCACACTCTCTGTCACTTTCTCTCTCTTGCTGTCACACTCAGGCACTTTCTCTCTCTTGCTGTCACACTCACTGGCACTTTCTCTCTCTTGCTGTCACACTCTGTCACTTTCTCTCTCTTGCTGTCACACTCTGGCACTTTCTCTCTCTTGCTGTCACACTCTGTCACTTTCTCTCTCTTGCTGTCACACTCTCTGTCACTTTCTCTCTCTTGCTGTCACACTCACTGGCACTTTCTCTCTCTTGCTGTCACACTCTGTCACTTTCTCTCTCTTGCTGTCACACTCTCTGTCACTTTCTCTCTCTTGCTGTCACACTCAGGCACTTTCTCTCTCTTGCTGTCACACTCTCTGTCACTTTCTCTCTCTTGCTGTCACATTCTCTTTCACTTTCTCTCTCTTGCTGTCACTCTCTGGCACTTTCTCTCTCTTGCTGTCACACTCTGTCACTTTCTCTCTCTTGCAGTCACTCTCTGGCACTTTCTCTCTCTTGCTGTCACACTCTCTGGCACTTTCTCTCTCTTGCTGTCACACTCTCTGTCACTTTCTCTCTCTTGCTGTCACACTCACTGGCACTTTCTCTCTCTTGCTGTCACACTCTCTGTCACTTTCTCTCTCTTGCTGTCACACTCTCTGGCACTTTCTCTCTCTTGCTGTCACACTCTCTGTCACTTTCTCTCTCTTGCTGTCACACTCACTGGCACTTTCTCTCTCTTGCTGTCACACTCACTTTCTCTCTCTTGCTGTCACACACTCTGTCACTTTCTCTCTCTTGCTGTCACACTCATTGGCACTTTCTCTCTCTTGCTGTCACACTCTCTGGCACTTTCTCTCTCTTGCTGTCACACTCAGGCACTTTCTCTCTCTTGCTGTCACACTCAGGCACTTTCTCTCTCTTGCTGTCACACTCTCTGTCACTTTCTCTCTCTTGCTGTCACACTCTCTGTCACTTTCTCTCTCTTGCTGTCACACTCACTGGCACTTTCTCTCTCTTGCTGTCACACTCTGTCACTTTCTCTCTCTTGCTGTCACACTCTCTGTCACTTTCTCTCTCTTGCTGTCACACTCAGGCACTTTCTCTCTCTTGCTGTCACACTCTCTGTCACTTTCTCTCTCTTGCTGTCACATTCTCTGTCACTTTCTCTCTCTTGCTGTCACACTCTCTGGCACTTTCTCTCTCTTGCTGTCACACTCTGTCACTTTCTCTCTCTTGCAGTCACTCTCTGGCACTTTCTCTCTCTTGCTGTCACACTCTCTGGCACTTTCTCTCTCTTGCTGTCACACTCTCTGTCACTTTCTCTCTCTTGCTGTCACACTCTCTGGCACTTTCTCTCTCTTGCTGTCACACTCTCTGTCACTTTCTCTCTCTTGCTGTCTCACTCTCTGGCACTTTCTCTCTCTTGCTGTCCACACTCTCTGTCTCCTTTCTCTCTCCTTGCTGGCCTCACTCATCGGGCACTTTCTCTCTGCTTGCTGTCACACTCCACTCTCTTCTCTCTGCTGTCACACACATCCCTGTCACTTTCTCTCTCTGCTTGTCACACTCTTTGGCATATCTTATCTCTCTCGGCTGTCACATCTCTCTGGCACTTTCTCTCTCATTGCTGTCCACACTCAGGCACTTGTCTCTCTCTTGCTGTCACACTCACTGGCTCTTTCTCTCTCTTGCTGTCACACTCTCTGTCACTTTCTCTCTCTTGCTGTCACACTCTCAGGCACTTTCTCTCTCTTGCTGTCACACTGCTTCTGGCACTTTCTCTCTCTTGCTGTCACACTCTCTGGCACTTTCTCTCTCTTGCTGTCACACTTCTCGGCAGCTTTCTCTCTCTTGCTGTCACACTCTGTCACTTTCTCTCTCTCTGCAGTCACTCTCTGGCACTTTCTCTCTCTTGCTGTCACACTCTCTGGCACTTTCTCTCTCTTGCTGTCACACTCTCTGGCACTTTCTCTCTCTTGCTGTCACACTCTCTGTCACTTTCTCTCTCTTGCTGTCACACTCACTGGCACTTTCTCTCTCTTGCTGTCACACTCTCTGTCACTTTCTCTCTCTTGCTGTCACACTCATTGGCACTTTCTCTCTCTTGCTGTCACACTCACTGGCACTTTCTCTCTCTTGCTGTCACACTCTCTGTCACTTTCTCTCTCTTGCTGTCACACTCTCTGGCACTTTCTCTCTCTTGCTGTCACACTCTCTGTCACTTTCTCTCTCTTGCTGTTACTCTCTGTCACTTTCTCTCTCTTGCTGTCACACTCTCTGGCACTTTCTCTCTCTTGCTGTCACACACTCAGGCACTTTCTCTCTCTTGCTGTCACACTCACTGGCACTTTCTCTCTCTTGCTGTCACACTCTCTGTCACTTTCTCTCTCTTGCTGTCACACTCTCTGGCACTTTCTCTCTCTTGCTGTCACACTCTCTGGCACTTTCTCTCTCTTGCTGTCACACTCTCTGTCACTTTCTCTCTCTTGCTGTCACACTCTCTGGCACTTTCTCTCTCTTGCTGTCACACTCTCTGGCACTTTCTCTCTCTTGCTGTCACACTCTGGCACTTTCTCTCTCTTGCTGTCACACTCTCTGGCACTTTCTCTCTCTTGCTGTCACACTCTCTGGCACTTTCTCTCTCTTGCTGTCACACTCTGTCACTTTCTCTCTCTTGCTGTCACACTCACTGGCACTTTCTCTCTCTTGCTGTCACACTCTGTCACTTTCTCTCTCTTGCTGTCACACTCTCTGGCACTTTCTCTCTCTTGCTGTCACACTCTGGCACTTTCTCTCTCTTGCTGTCACACTCACTTTCTCTCTCTTGCTGTCACACTCTCTGTCACTTTCTCTCTCTTGCTGTCACACTCTCTGTCACTTTCTCTCTCTTGCTGTCACACTCTCTGTCACTTTCTCTCTCTTGCTGTCACACTCAGGCACTTTCTCTCTCTTGCTGTCACACTCAGGCACTTTCTCTCTCTTGCTGTCACACTCTCTGTCACTTTCTCTCTCTTGCTGTCACTCTCTGGCACTTTCTCTCTCTTGCTGTCACACTCTCTGGCACTTTCTCTCTCTCTTGCTGTCACACTCTCTGGCACTTTCTCTCTCTCTTGCTGTCACACTCTCTGTCACTTTCTCTCTCTTGCTGTCACACTCTCTGGCACTTTCTCTCTCTTGCTGTCACACTCAGGCACTTTCTCTCTCTTGCTGTCACACTCTCTGGCACTTTCTCTCTCTTGCTGTCACACTCTCTGGCACTTTCTCTCTCTTGCTGTCACACTCACTTTCTCTCTCTTGCTGTCACACTCTCTGTCACTTTCTCTCTCTTGCTGTCACACTCTCTGGCACTTTCTCTCTCTTGCTGTCACACTCTCTTGCACTCTCTCTCTCTTGCTGTCACACTCTGTCACCTTCTCTCTCTTGCTGTCACACTCTCTGGCACTTTCTCTCTCTTGCTGTCACACTCTCTGGCACTTTCTCTCTCTTGCTGTCACACTCACTTTCTCTCTCTTGCTATCACACTCTCTGTCACTTTCTCTCTCTTGCTATCACACTCTCTGGCACTTTCTCTCTCTTGCTATCACACTCTCTGGCACTTTCTCTCTCTTGCTGTCACACTCTCTGGCACTCTCTCTCTCTTGCTGTCACACTCTGTCACCTTCTCTCTCTTGCTGTCACACTCTGTCACCTTCTCTCTCTTGCTATCACACTCTCTGACACTTTCTCTCTCTTGCTATCACACTCTCTGACACTTTCTCTCTCTTGCTGTCACACTCTCTGTCACTTTCTCTCTCTTGCTATCACACTCTCTGTCACTTTCTCTCTCTTGCTGTCACACTCTGTCACCTTCTCTCTCTTGCTATCACACTCTGACACTTTCTCTCTCTTGCTGTCACACTCTCTGGCACTTTCTCTCTCTTGCTGTCACACTCTCTGGCACTTTCTCTCTCTTGCTGTCACACTCTCTGGCACTTTCTCTCTCTTGCTGTCACACTCTCTGGCACTTTCTCTCTCTTGCTGTCACACTCTCTGGCACTTTCTCTCTCTTGCTGTCACACTCTCTGGCACTTTCTCTCTCTTGCTGTCACACTCTCTGGCACTTTCTCTCTCTTGCTGTCACACTCTCTGGCACTTTCTCTCTCTTGCTGTCACACTCTCTGGCACTTTCTCTCTCTTGCTGTCACACTCTGGCACTTTCTCTCTCTTGCTGTCACACTCTCTGTCACTTTCTCTCTCTTGCTGTCACACTCTCTGGCACTTTCTCTCTCTTGCTGTCACACTCTCTGGCACTTTCTCTCTCTTGCTGTCACACTCTCTGGCATTTTCTCTCTCTTGCTGTCACACTCTCTGGCACTTTCTCTCTCTTGCTGTCACACTCTGGCACTTTCTCTCTCTTGCTGTCACACTCTCTATCACTTTCTCTCTCTTGCTGTCACACTCTCTGTCACTTTCTCTCTCTTGCTGTCACACTCTGTCATTTTCTCTCTCTTGCTGTCACACTCTGTCACTTTCTCTCTCTTGCTGTCACACTCTGGCACTTTCTCTCTCTTGCTGTCACACTCTCTGTCACTTTCTCTCTCTTGCTGTCACACTCTGGCATTTTCTCTCTCTTGCTGTCACACTCTGTCACTTTCTCTCTCTTGCTGTCACAACTCTGGCATTTTCTCTCTCTTGCTGTCACACTCTGGTCACTTTCTCTCTCTTGCTGTCACACTCTCTGGCACTTTCTCTCTCTTGCTGTCACACTCTGTCACCTTCTCTCTCTTGCTGTCACACTCTGTCACTTTCTCTCTCTTGCTGTCACACTCTCTGGCACTTTCTCTCTCTTGCTGTCACACTCTGTCACTTTCTCTCTCTTGCTGTCACACTCTCTGGCACTTTCTCTCTCTTGCTGTCACTCTCTGGCACTTTCTCTCTCTTGCTGTCACTCTCTGGCACTTTCTCTCTCTTGCTGTCACACTCTCTGTCACTTTCTCTCTCTTGCTGTCACTCTCTCTGGCACTTTCTCTCTCTTGCTGTCACACTCTCTGTCACTTTCTCTCTCTTGCTGTCACACTCTGGCACTTTCTCTCTCTTGCTGTCACACTCTGTCACCTTCTCTCTCTTGCTGTCACACTCTGGCACTTTCTCTCTCTTGCTGTCACACTCTGTCACTTTCTCTCTCTTGCTGTCACACTCTCTGTCACTTTCTCTCTCTTGCTGTCACTCT
Source organism: Bombina bombina (assembly GCF_027579735.1). Classification (NCBI taxonomy): domain Eukaryota; kingdom Metazoa; phylum Chordata; class Amphibia; order Anura; family Bombinatoridae; genus Bombina; species Bombina bombina. The sequence goes on from NC_069507.1 coordinate 3,803,217, forward strand.
CTCTGGCACTTTCTCTCTCTTGCTGTCACTCTCTGGCACTTTCTCTCTCTTGCTGTCACACTCTCTGTCACTTTCTCTCTCTTGCTGTCACTCTCTCTGGCACTTTCTCTCTCTTGCTGTCACTCTCTCTGTCACTTTCTCTCTCTTGCTGTCACACTCTGTCACTTTCTCTCTCTTTCTGTCACTCTCTGGCACTTTCTCTCTCTTGCTGTCACACTCTCTGTCACTTTCTCTCTCTTGCTGTCACACTCTGGCACTTTCTCTCTCTTGCTGTCACACTCTGGCACTTTCTCTCTCTTGCTGTCACACTCTCTGGCACTTTCTCTCTCTTGCTGTCACACTCTCTGGCCTTTCTCTCTCTTGCTGTCACACTCTGGCACTTTCTCTCTCTTGCTGTCACACTCTGTCACTTTCTCTCTCTTGCTGTCACACTCTGGCACTTTCTCTCTCTTGCTGTCACACTCTCTGTCACTTTCTCTCCTCTTGCTGTTCACACTCTCTGGCACTTTCTCTCTCTTGCTGTCACTCTCTTCTGTCACTTTCTCTCTCTTGCTGTTCACACTCTCTGTCACTTTCTCTCTCTTGCTGTCACACTCTCTGTCACTTTCTCTCTCTTGCTGTCACACTCTGGCACTTTCTCTCTCTTGCTGTCACACTCTCTGTCACTTTCTCTCTCTTGCTGTCACACTCTCTGGCACTTTCTCTCTCTTGCTGTCACACTCTGTCACTTTCTCTCTCTTGCTGTCACACTCTCTATCACTTTATCTCTCTTGCTGTCACACTCTGGCACTTTCTCTTCTCTGCGTCACACTCTCTATCACTTTCTCTCTCTTGCTGTCACTCTCTGGCACTTTCTCTCTCTTGCTGTCACACTCTCCTGGCACTTTCTTCTCTTGCTGTCACACTCTCTGGCACTTTCTCCTCTCTTGCTGTCACTCTCTCTGGCACTTTCCTCTCTCTTGCTGTCACACTCTCTGTCACTTTCTCTCTCTTGCTGTCACACTCTCTGTCACTTTCTCTCTCTTGCTGTCACTCTCTCTGGCACTTTCTCTCTCTTGCTGTCACACTCTCTGGCATTTTCTCTCTCTTGCTGTCACACTCTCTGGCACTTTCTCTCTCTTGCTGTCACACTCTCTGTCACTTTCTCTCTCTTGCTGTCACACTCTCTGTCACTATCTCCTCTCTCTCTGCTGTCCACACTCTCTGTCACTTCTCTCTCTCTTGCTGTCACACTCTCTGTCACTTTCTCTCTCTTGCTGTCACACTCTGGCATTTTCTCTCTCTTGCTGTCACACTCTCTGGCACTTTCTCTCTCTTGCTGTTACACTCTCTGTCACTTTCTCTCTCTTGCTGTCACACTCAGGCACTTTCTCTCTCTTGCTGTCACACTCTCTGGCACTTTCTCTCTCTTGCTGTCACACTCTCTGTCACTTTCTCTCTCTTGCTGTCACACTCTCTGGCACTTTCTCTCTCTTGCTGTCACACTCTCTGGCATTTTCTCTCTCTTGCTGTCACACTCTCTGGCACTTTCTCTCTCTTGCTGTCACTCTCTGGCACTTTCTCTCTCTTGCTGTCACACTCTCTGGCACTTTCTCTCTCTTGCTGTCACACTCTCTGGCACTTTCTCTCTCTTGCTGTCACACTCTCTGGCACTTTCTCTGTCTTGCTGTTACACTCTCTGTCACTTTCTCTCTCTTGCTGTCACACTCAGGCACTTTCTCTCTCTTGCTGTCACACTCTCTGGCACTTTCTCTCTCTTGCTGTCACACTCAGGCACTTTCTCTCTCTTGCTGTCACACTCTCTGGCACTTTCTCTCTCTTGCTGTCACACTCTCTGGCACTTTCTCTCTCTTGCTGTCACACTCTCTGTCACTTTCTCTCTCTTGCTGTCACACTCTCTGTCACTTTCTCTCTCTTGCTGTCACACAGTCTGTCACTTTCTCTCTCTTGCTGTCACACTCTCTGGCACTTTCTCTCTCTTGCTGTCACACTCTCTGGCATTTTCTCTCTCTTGCTGTCACACTCTCTGTCACTTTCTCTCTCTTGCTGTCACACTCTGGCATTTTCTCTCTCTTGCTGTCACACTCTCTGTCACTTTCTCTCTCTTGCTGTCACACTCTGGCATTTTCTCTCTCTTGCTGTCACACTCTGGCACTTTCTCTCTCTTGCTGTCACACTCTGGCACTTTCTCTCTCTTGCTGTCACACTCTCTGTCACTTTCTCTCTCTTGCTGTCACACTCTCTGGCACTTTCTCTCTCTTGCTATCACACTCTGTGTCACTTTCTCTCTCTTGCTGTCACACTCTCTGTCACTTTCTCTCTCTTGCTGTCACACTCTCTGTCACTTTCTCTCTCTTGCTGTCACACTCTGTCACTTTCTCTCTCTTGCTGTCACACTCTGTCACTTTCTCTCTCTTGCTGTCACACTCTGTCACTTTCTCTCTCTTGCTGTTACACTCTGTCACTTTCTCTCTCTTGCTGTCACACTCTCTGTCACTTTCTCTTGCTGTCACACTCTCTGGCACTTTCTCTCTCTTGCTGTCACACTCTCTGTCACTTTCTCTTGCTGTCACACTCTCTGGCACTTTCTCTCTCTTGCTGTCACACTCTGTCACTTTCTCTCTCTTGCTGTCACACTCTGTCACTTTCTCTCTCTTGCTGTCACACTCTCTGTCACTTTCTCTCTCTTGCTGTTACACTCTCTGTCACTTTCTCTCTCTTGCTGTCACACTCTGTCACTTTCTCTCTCTTGCTGTTACACTCTCTGGCACTTTCTCTCTCTTGCTGTCACACTCTCTGGCACTTTCTCTCTCTTGCTGTCACACTCTCTGTCACTTTCTCTCTCTTGCTGTCACACTCTCTGGCACTTTCTCTCTCTTGCTGTCACACTCTCTGTCACTTTCTCTTGCTGTCACTCTCTCTGGCACTTTCTCTCTCTTGCTGTCACACTCAGGCACTTTCTCTCTCTTGCTGTCACACTCTCTGTCACTTTCTCTCTCTTGCTATCACACTCTCTGTCACTTTCTCTCTCTTGCTATCACACTCTCTGTCACTTTCTCTCTCTTGCTGTCACACTCTCTGTCACTTTCTCTCTCTTGCTATCACACTCTCTGTCACTTTCTCTCTCTTGCTATCACACTCTGTGTCTATCTCTCTTGCAGTCTTCTCCCTGTCAGACTTGCTGTCACACTTTCTCTCTATCTCTCTCTTGCTACCTCTCTCTAGATGTTATGGTTTGTTATGCATTTGTATTAGTTACTGTTATGCAGCTGTATTAGTTACTGTTTGTTATGCAGCTGTATTAGTTACTGTTTGTTATGCAGCTGTATTAGTTACGGTTTGTTATGCAGCTGTATTAGTTACGGTTTGTTATGCAGCTGTATTAGTTACGGTTTGTTATGCAGCTGTATTAGTTAAGCTTGGTTATGCAGCTGTATTAGTTGTGGTTTGTTATGCAGCTGTATTAGTTACGGTTTGTTATGCAGCTGTATTAGTTGTGGTTTGTTATGCAGCTGTATTAGTTAAGCTTGGTTATGCAGCTGTATTAGTTGTGGTTTGTTATGCAGCTGTATTAGTGACGGTTTGTTATGCAGCTGTATTAGTTGTGGTTTGTTATGCAGCTCTATTAGTGACGGTTTGTTATACAGCTGTATTAGTTACGGTTTGTTATGCAGCTGTACTAGTTGTGGTTTGTTATGCAGCTGTACTAGTTGTGGTTTGTTATGCAGCTGTATTAGTGACGGTTTGTTATGCAGCTGTACTAGTTACGGTTTGTTATGCAGCTGTACTAGTTACGGTTTGTTATGCAGCTGTACTAGTTACGGTTTGTTATGCAGCTGTACTAGTTACGGTTTGTTATGCAGCTGTATTAGTTACGGTTTGTTATGCAGCTGTACTAGTTGTGGTTTGTTATGCAGCTGTACTAGTTGTGGTTTGTTATGCAGCTGTATTAGTGACGGTTTGTTATGCAGCTGTACTAGTTGCGGTTTGTTATGCAGCTGTACTAGTTACGGTTTGTTATGCAGCTGTATTAGTTACGGTTTGTTATGCAGCTGTATTAGTTACGGTTTGTTATGCAGCTGTATTAGTTGTGGTTTGTTATGCAGCTGTATTAGTAACATTTTTTTATGCAGCTGTACTATTTACGGTTTGTTATGCAGCTGTATTAGTTACCGTTTGTTATGCAGCTGTATTAGTGACGGTTTGTTATGCAGCTGTACTAGTTGTGGTTTGTTATGCAGCTGTACTAGTTACGGTTTGTTATGCAGCTGTATTAGTGACGGTTTGTTATGCAGCTGTACTAGTTGTGGTTTGTTATGCAGCTGTACTAGTTGTGGTTTCTTATGCAGCTGTACTAGTTGTGGTTTGTCATGCAGCTGTACTAGTTGTGGTTTGTTATGCAGCTGTATTAGTTACGGTTTGTTATGCAGCTGCATTAGTTGTGGTTTGTTATGCAGCTGTACTAGTTACGGTTTGTTATGCAGCTGTATTAGTTGTGGTTTGTTATGCAGCTGCATTAGTTGTGGTTTGTTATGCAGCTGTATTAGTGACGCTGTTGTGAGCTAGTCTCAGTCACATGGTATGGGTGCTATTAATAAATAATGTTAGAGTATCATTGTACTTACTGCACTATAAGTCATTAAATCTCTGGTCAGTAGCTAATGATTGTGTCTCTATGCAGCTGTATTAGTTACGGTTTGTTATGCAGCTGTACTATAGTTGTGGTTTGTTATGCAGCTGTACTATAGTTGTGGTTTGTTATGCAGCTGTACTAGTTACGGTTTGTTATGCAGCTGTATTAGTTATGGTTTGTTATGCAGCTGTACTAGTTGTGGTTTGTTATGCAGCTGTACTAGTTACGGTTTGTTATGCAGCTGTACTAGTAACGGTTTGTTATGCAGCTGTATTAGTTACGGTTTGTTATGCAGCTGTACTAGTTACGGTTTGTTATGCAGCTTTATTAGTGACGTTTTTGTGAGCTAGTCTCAGTCACATGGTATGGGTGCTATTAATAAATAATGTTAGAGTATCATTGTACTTACTGCACTATAAGTCATTAAATCTCTGGTCAGTAGCTAATGATTGTGTCTCTATGCAGCTGTACTAGTTACGGTTTGTTATGCAGCTGTACTAGTTACGGTTTGTTATGCAGCTGTATTAGTGACGGTTTGTTATGCAGCTGTACTAGTTACGGTTTGTTATGCAGCTGTATTAGTGACGGTTTGTTATGCAGCTGTATTAGTGACGGTTTGTTATGCAGCTGTACTAGTTGTGGTTTGTTATGCAGCTGTACTAGTTACGGTTTGTTATGCAGCTGTATTAGTTACGGTTTGTTATGCAGCTGTACTAGTTGTGGTTTGTTATGCAGCTGTACTAGTTGTGGTTTGTTATGCAGCTGTACTAGTTGTGGTTTGTTATGCAGCTGTACTAGTTGTGGTTTGTTATGCAGCTGTATTAGTTACGGTTTGTTATGCAGCTGTACTAGTTACGGTTTGTTATGCAGCTTTATTAGTGACGCTGTTGTGAGCTAGTCTCAGTCACATGGTATGGGTGCTATTAATAAGTAATGTTAGAGTATCATTGTACTTACTGCACTATAAGTCATTAAATCTCTGGTCAGTAGCTAATGATTGTGTCTCTATGCAGCTGTACTAGTTACGGTTTGTTATGCAGCTGTACTAGTTACGGTTTGCTATGCAGCTGTATTAGTGACGGTTTGTTATGCAGCTGTACTAGTTACGGTTTGTTATGCAGCTGTATTAGTGACGGTTTGTTATGCAGCTGTATTAGTGACGGTTTGTTATGCAGCTGTACTAGTTGTGGTTTGTTATGCAGCTGTACTAGTTACGGTTTGTTATGCAGCTGTATTAGTTACGGTTTGTTATGCAGCTGTATTAGTTACGGTTTGTTATGCAGCTGTACTAGTTGTGGTTTGTTATGCAGCTGTACTAGTTGTGGTTTGTTATGCAGCTGTACTAGTTGTGGTTTGTTATGCAGCTGTATTAGTTACAGTTTGTTATGCAGCTGTACTAGTTACGGTTTGTTATGCAGCTTTATTAGTGACGCTGTTGTGAGCTAGTCTCAGTCACATGGTATGGGTGCTATTAATAAGTAATGTTAGAGTATCATTGTACTTACTGCACTATAAGTCATTAAATCTCTGGTCAGTAGCTAATGATTGTGTCTCTATGCAGCTGTACTAGTTACGGTTTGTTATGCAGCTGTATTAGTTACGGTTTGTTATGCAGCTGTATTAGTTACGGTTTGTTATGCAGCTGTACTAGTTGTGGTTTGTTATGCAGCTGTACTAGTTGTGGTTTGTTATGCAGCTGTATTAGTTACGGTTTGTTATGCAGCTGTACTAGTTACGGTTTGTTATGCAGCTTTATTAGTGACGCTGTTGTGAGCTAGTCTCAGTCACATGGTATGGGTGCTATTAATAAGTAATGTTAGAGTATCATTGTACTTACTGCACTATAAGTCATTAAATCTCTGGTCAGTAGCTATTGATTGTGTCTCTATGCAGCTTCGTCAGTCGTTTTATCTAGTAAAGAAAAGACACCCAGAGAGCACGGTAATATTACGGCCATTTATTCTAGATATTTTTGTACAATAATGATCAGAGCTACAATTGGTGACTTGGTTTTTAAATTACTGTTATAAATATTAGACATAATCTTTACAAAAATCACATTCATAGTAAAAAAATTAGCCTGAGACAAAAATGTCATTTTACATTTGTCATTGTTCAGCTAACAAACAAAACGTATAAAAATAATTTGACTAAAATTGCTTTTTTGTTCATTCAGCAGGTTGAGCAGACATAGGAGGTTAACTGATGTTGTGAATATACTTCCTACGTACTGTAAAGGTTTGTAGCCGTGTGATGTAACCCACTGGTTTGTTCTCTGCCGCACATGCGCCCTTGTAATGTGTGTTATAATCCTATGTCATTTCACACTATACGAACAACAGCATTTTTACCAACATTAAGGTCTAACGTCCGTTCAAGTGTTTAATAGAATAAAAAATAGTTCAGTCTCCTTTGTACACTTTACAAGAGGCAACAACGGAACTAGTTTAGGCGCAGAAGTTGTCTCATGAACTCATACACGGTGAACGCCACAGCTTGGGACGGAATGCATCGGACGTAGTTTAAAGACAGCCCGCGGTACAGGCCTCTTCTAATACCGTGCTCTTTGCAGACATATTTCAGAGTTTGAAGCACTGTCCTGTAAGTAACACAAGAAAAAAGTAGTTATTGGGAGGAAATGAAAGCGTTATATATGTCACTTCAGTGCATTACACAAATAATCTATTTCTTATGGCTTCCCGCCAGGGCACCATCAGGGGGTGAATAGGGCGACTCCTGTCAGGGGCCCAGGGCCCCCCATTAGGCAAGCACAACTATTATTTAAAAAAAATGCCAGTACCCAGTTTGCATACAAATTTAAAAAAAATAAAAAATTATTATTTATTTTTCTGTAGTGTAGCTTCCCCCCTCAATAACCAACCCTCACCCCCTCCCAGATCCCATATATAGAAAATGTCCCCCCTCTTCTCTCCCTCCTTCTCTTTACACTGTTCCATAGTGTAGGGCTCCCACCCACTCCCGCCACTGTGCGTGTGCCCAGACCCGTGCGCACTCCTGGCGCACCCCAGCACGTGATCCCGCCCCCTCTGTCTTAATTCCCCCCAGCGATGGCCGCCCACCCGCCATCGATCGCACCATCGCTGGCCGATGCAGAGAGGGCCACAGAGTCGCTCTCTCTGCATCAGGGTTTGAAAAAAGGTATTGCAGTGATGCCTCAATATCGAGGCATCACGGCAATACCTTGGAAGCGATCAGGATCGCTTCCAGACGCTTTAAACCCCTAACAACATACAGGGTACGTCGTTGGTCTTTAAAGACCAGTTTGTGTCTGGCGTACTCTGTACGACGTGTGTCGTTAAGGGGTTAATAGATTTTGAGGGCAAAAAAATCCCTGAAATGGATAATGTACCCAGGCAAGCATTTTTTTTTGTTAATTCAAATTAACTGCAAGGATGCTTTTTCAATGGGCTATCCCCACTGCCACTACCTCCTGATTACATAGCTTTTCTATAGCAAGTACTGCAGTATTGACAAGATCAGTATAAGTGGCAGATTCTGCAAGGAAAATAATCAATTTCAAATGACTGGTCCTTTATCAAGTTAAAGACCACCCATGGTTAGTTCACCAAGTTACTACCCATGCAAAATTTAAATATGGCAAATTTGACACTAACCAATTTCATTCGTATCCCTATTGCCTTAGGCTAAATCTGTCCTGGTCTACACAACAGACATCCCAACTCTCCAGGAAGGTCCAGGAGTCTCCCGCATTGAAATTGTGGCTCCCTGACACCTGCACATGAAACACAATCTCCCGGAAATAGCGGTACCAGAGAAAATCAAATGTGTGCCTGCACTTTTAATTTCTACCTCTAGGTGTCACTGTTCCATTATAGCTGAATGTAAATAGTTACTGCGCTCCTCTCTAGACTTTTCCCCCTGATCTCTACTCTAGTGCGGTGCGAAACAGCAGCAGATCTGATATATATATAGGTGAGATGTGCAGACTCCCATACCTCTCTATTGTGCAGGCTCCCCATACCTCTCTAATATGCAGGATTGTGCAGGCTCCCATACCTCTCAATTGTGCAGGCTCCCATACCTCTCTATTGTGCAGACTCCCATACCTCTCTATTGTGCAGGCTCCCATACCTCTCTATTGTGCAGACTCCCATACCTCTCTATTGTGCAGACTCCCATACCTCTCTATTGTGCAGACTCCCATACCTCTCTATTGTGCAGGCTCCCATACCTCTCAATTGTGCAGGATGCCATACCTCTCTATTGTGCAGGCTCCAATACCTCTCTATTATGCAGGCTTGTGCAGGCTCCCATACCTCTCTATTGTGCAGGCTCCCATACCTCTCTATTGTGCAGGCTCCCATACCTCTCTATTGTGCAGGCTCCCATACCTCTCTATTGTACAGGCTCCCATACCTCTCTATTATGCAGGCTTGTGCAGGCTCCCATACCTCTCTATTGTGCAGGCTCCCATACCTCTCTATTATGCAGGCTTGTGCAGGCTCCCATACCTCTCTATTATGCAGGCTTGTGCAGGCTCCCATACCTCTCTATTATGCAGGCTTGTGCAGGCTCCCATACCTCTCAATTGTGCATGCTCCCATACCTCTCAATTGTGCAGGCTCCCATACCTCTCTATTATGCAGGCTCCCATACCTCTCTATTGTGCAGGCTCCCATACCTCTCAATTGTGCATGCTCCCATACCTCTCTATTGTGCAGGCTCCCATACCTCTCTATTATGCAGGCTTGTGCATGCTCCCATACCTCTCTATTGTGCAGGCTCCAATACCTCTCAATTGTGCATGCTCCCATACCTCTCTATTGTGCAGGCTCCCATACCTCTCTATTGTGCAGGCTCCCATACCTCTCTATTGCGCAGGCTCCCATACCTCTCTATTGCGCAGGCTCCCATACCTCTCTATTGCGCAGGCTCCCATACCTCTCTATTGTGCAGGCTCCCATACCTCTCTATTATGCAGGATTGTGCAGGCTCCCATACTTCTCAATTGTGCAGGCTCCCATACCTCTCTATTGTGCAGGCTCCCATACCTCTCTATTGTGCAGGCTCCCATACCTCTCAATTGTGCAGGCTCCCATACCTCTCAATTGTGCAGGCTCCCATACCTCTCAATTGTGCAGGCTCCCATACCTCTCTATTGTGCAGGCTCCCATACCTCTCTATTGTGTAGGCTCCCATACCTCTCTATTGTGTAGGCTCCCATACCTCTCTATTGTGCAGGCTCCCATACCTCTCTATTATGCAGGCTTGTGCAGGCTCCCATACCTCTCTATTGTGCAGGCTCCCATACCTCTCTATTATGCAGGCTTGTGCAGGCTCCCATACCTCTCTATTATGCAGGCTTGTGCAGGCTCCCATACCTCTCTATTATGCAGGCTTGTGCAGGCTCCCATACCTCTCTATTATGCAGGCTTGTGCAGGCTCCCCTACCTCTCTATTGTGCAGGCTCCCATACCTCTCAATTGTGCATGCTCCCATACCTCTCTATTGTGCAGGCTCCCATACCTCTCTATTGCGCAGGCTCCCATACCTCTCTATTGCGCAGGCTCCCATACCTCTCTATTGCGCAGGCTCCCATACCTCTCTATTGCGCAGGCTCCCATACCTCTCTATTGCGCAGGCTCCCATACCTCTCTATTGCGCAGGCTCCCATACCTCTCTATTGTGCAGGCTCCCATACCTCTCTATTGTGCAGGCTCCCATACCTCTCTATTATGCAGGATTGTGCAGGCTCCCATACCTCTCAATTGTGCAGGCTCCCATACCTCTCTATTGTGCAGGCTCCCATACCTCTCAATTGTGCAGGCTCCCATACCTCTCTATTGTGCAGGCTCCCATACCTCTCTATTGTGCAGGCTCCCATACCTCTCTATTGTGCAGGCTCCCATACCTCTCTATTGTGCAGGCTCCCATACCTCTCTATTGTGCAGGCTCCCATACCTCTCTATTGTACAGGCTCCCATACCTCTCTATTATGCAGGCTCCCATACCTCTCTATTGTGCAGGCTCCCATACCTCTCTATTATGCAGGCTTGTGCAGGCTCCCATACCTCTCTATTATGCAGGCATGTGCAGGCTCCCATACCTCTCTATTATGCAGGCTTGTGCAGGCTCCCATACCTATTATGCAGGCTTGTGCAGGCTCCCATACCTCTCTATTGTGCAGGCTCCCATACCTCTCTATTATGCAGGCTTGTGCATGCTCCCATACCTCTCTATTGTGCAGGCTCCCATACCTCTCTATTGTGCAGGCTCCCATACCTCTCTATTGCGCAGGCTCCCATACCTCTCTATTGCGCAGGCTCCCATACCTCTCTATTGCGCAGGCTCCCATACCTCTCTATTGCGCAGGCTCCCATACCTCTCTATTATGCAGGCTTGTGCAGGCTCCCATACCTCTCTATTGTGCAGGCTCCCATACCTCTCTATTGTGTAGGCTCCCATACCTCTCTGTGAGGGATACCCCCGGCTACCCTGACTGGGTAGCTCCGCCAAAAGTGGTCCTGCTTCCTCCCTGCCGACTGCAGCTATGTAGCTAGCAAGTGACCACAGCCTGTAGCCACCCCTGATGCCCGACAGCACCAGTACACAGGGTCCCACCCTGTGGCAGACTCCAGCTACCAGACTAGGTAGCTCTGTCAGAGTGTCCTTCCTCTGCCTGGAACAGGTTGCTATGTAGCCCAGGAAAAGTGATTTTAGCTGGAGCAAACCCAAATAACTAGACAGCCTAGCATTCAGGTTTAACAGGAACTGATTTTATTGAAAACACACACTCCTTTTATACAGTCAGCTCATCTTGATAAGACCCTGGACAATCCCACTATTTTCCCGCCATTCCCGCCCCTCTAGACAGCCCGGCACCTCCATAGGAGCCATAGTCTCACATCATCCCAATACATAGGGGTGGCGGTTTCGGGTGATCCCGGTGGAGCGGCGGCACTTCCAGGGTGTCATTTTAAAGCTCTCGGTCCCCAGAACCACAGTCCAAAAATCAGCATGATTCGTTACTGGGGACCGGAGTTACAGTCCGTTGAAGTTATAGGGTTAGGGGTGTCCAAAACCCCCAGTTCCAAAAGGAGCTCCCCTCTGAAAATTGCCACATCCCCAAAAGAGCGGAGCTCTGGAGTAAAGGGCTGCTGGAGCGACCAGGGTTAAAGTTAGCGGGTGTTCTGCTGTCCTGTGGCTGAACGTGAGTTCCAGGAGCCTGGCCAGCCTGAGAGGGGTTTGGCGGGTATCCGTTGTGAGGCGGCCAACCGGGAGTTCCAGGAGCCCGGCCAGCCTTGGAGGGTTTTCCTGGTCATAAACTAACTCTTCTCTGAACACAAAAACTCTCTGAGGAGCCCCAAACCACTGAGAAACAACAGGGGTGAGGTTGTAGGGGTGTGGGGGTTAGCCTTAGCCGTCTGATATCCGTGACATCTCCCCCCCTCCAGTTCGGCAGACCCGGCTAGACCCTTAACGGGTCGGCCTGGGGTTGTCCGACGGTGGCCCTCCACTTCTTGGTTGCTGAGAGAGGTTATCCCATCTCTCCTGAGCTTGGGGCACCCTGGGGGGGTTCCTGCTGGTGTTTATACCCTGCGCCCTGGGCGCAGGGATAGTCACAAAATGCAAAGTCCCAAACAAGTTTGCTAAGGCCGGCTCCCAAATAATTGCTGTTCCACAAGTTCCAGTGTCCTTAAGTTCCATGGCCAAACTGTCTCCCTCTGTGACACTCTGTTGAGTACCGGCTGACCCACCCACAAACAAAGCCAGTACCGGTTTCCCGGATGTATACCCACCCCAGACTGTTGGTGGAAGTTGCTCCTTGGTGGGGCAGGCAATACTCGGGTGCCCAAACTTGTGGCACCAACTGCATGAGCTGGTACCCCCCCTGGCCTGTCCCCCTGTGAGATATACTCCAGGACAAGAAAAGGGTATAGACCCTGCCAAGCTACTGAGGGGAGAGACCGTCTGTCTCCTCTCCCGAGAAGGAGATCTACTGCTGGGGAGGGAGGGAGGTCGCTACCTCCGCTCCATGGGAAACTGTGCTGCCGCTGGGGAGAGAGACCGACTGTCTCCTCTCTCAGAAAGGGATTCGGCCGCTGGGGAGAGATATCGATACCCGTCCTCACCCAGCAAGGGTTTCTCTGTAAGGGGAGGGAGGACGACTACCTCCGCTCCCGGGGGATGGCTCTGCCGCTGGGGAGATAGACCGTCTGTCTCTTCTCCCGGCTCCTGGCTCTGCCGCTGGGGAGAGAGACCGACTGTCTCCTCTCCCGGCTCCTGGCTCTGCCGCTGGGGAGAGAGACAGACTGTCTCCTCTACCGGGAAGGGGTTCTGTTTACGGGGAGGGAGGACGACTACCTCTGCTCCCAGGGGATGGCTCTGCCGCTGGGGAGAGAGACCGACTGTCTTCTCTCCCGGTTCCTGGCTCTGCCGCTGGGGAGAGAGACAGATTGTCTCATCTCCCGGGAAGGGGTTCTGTTTACGGGGAGGGAGGACGACTACCTCCGCTCCCAGGGGATGGCTCTGCCGCTGGGGAGAGAGACCGACTGTCTCCTCTCCCAGGAAGGGGTTCGGCCGCTGGGGAGAGATATCAATACCCGTCTCTCCATGCAAGGACTTCTCTGTAAGGGGAGGGAGGACGATTACCTCCGCTCCCAGGGGATGGCTCTGCCGCTGGGGAGAGAGACCGACTGTCTCCTCACCCAGGAAGGGGTTCTGTTTAAGGGGAGGGAGGACGACTACCTCTGCTCCCAGGGGATGGCTCTCTATTGTGCAGGCTCCCATACCTCTCTATTGTGTAGGCTCCCATACCTCTCTGTGAGGGATACCCCCGGCTACCCTGACTGGGTAGCTCCGCCAAAAGTGGTCCTGCTTCCTCCCTGCCGACTGCAGCTATGTAGCTAGCAAGTGACCACAGCCTGTAGCCACCCCTGATGCCCGACAGCACCAGTACACAGGGTCCCACCCTGTGGCAGACTCCAGCTACCAGACTAGGTAGCTCTGTCAGAGTGTCCTTCCTCTGCCTGGAACAGGTTGCTATGTAGCCCAGGAAAAGTGATTTTAGCTGGAGCAAACCCAAATAACTAGACAGCCTAGCATTCAGGTTTAACAGGAACTGATTTTATTGAAAACACACACTCCTTTTATACAGTCAGCTCATCTTGATAAGACCCTGGACAATCCTACTATTTTCCCACCATTCCCGCCCCTCTAGACAGCCTGGCACCTCCATAGGAGCCATAGTTTCACATCATCCCAATACATAGGGGTGGCGGTTTCGGGTGATCCCGGTGGAGCGGGCACTTCCAGGGTGTCATTTTAAAGCTCTCGGTCCCCAGATGCCACAGTCCAAAAATTCAGCATGATTCGTTACTGGGGACCGGAGTTAAAGTCTGTTGAAATTATGGGGTTAGGGGTGTCCAAAACCCCCAGTTCCAAAAGGAGCTCCCCTCTGAAAATTGCCACAGCTCTTGTCCTCCCTAGGGGCTACCAATCCCCTAAAGAACGGAGCTCTGGAGTAAAGGACTGCTGGAGCTACCAGGGTTAAAGTTAGCGGGTGTTCTGCTGTCCTGTGGCTGACCGAGAGTTCCAGGAGCCTGGCCAGCCTGAGAGGGGTTAGGCGGGTATCCGTTGTGAGGCGGCCGACTGGGAGTTCCAGGAGCCCGGCCAGCCTTGGAGGGTTTTCCTGGACATAAACTAACTCTTCTCTGAACATAAAAACAAGTAAACACAGAGCAAACAGTCTCCAGAGATGGTGGTTGCTCTGAGGAGCCCCAAACCACTGAGAAACAACAGGGGTGAGATTGTAGGGGTGTGGGGGGTAGCTTTAGCCATCTGATATCCGTGACACTCTCTATTGTGCAGGCTCCCATACCTCTCTATTGCGCAGGCTCCCATACCTCTCTATTGCGCAGGCTTCCATACCTCCCTATTGTGCAGGCTCCCATACCTCCCTATTGTGCAGGCTCCCATACCTCTATATTGTACAGGCTCCCATATATAATATACAGTACATATATATTAAAAAAAATAAAATAAAAAAATATCAGTTAACAATTTAAAGGGACATTAAACCACTTTTCTTTTTTTTTTGGGGGGGGGGGTTGCGCAGTAGCTGGTGAAGCCACCTCCCTGAAATGAGTTTTTGCAGGTTGGGATGTCTGACACAACAATGTGAGGAGATAAATTCAGTCTATACACTTTGCCAAATGATCAGCATCCTATAATATAAAAGGTTAAGTGTGTTTGTCCGAAGCTGTCATGCGCAGTAGAAACAGCACAAGGACAAACACACCTGGCCTTACCTGACATGCTGTTTGCGGCGAAAGTGGGCGCGGTCGGGCATGACTGGGCGTGGCCGGGCGCGGTCGGCACGAGAGGGGAGAGAAAGAGAGGGAGAGACAAAAAGAGATAGGAAAGAGCAGAAGAGAGGGGAAAGTGCAGAAGAGGGGGGAGAGAGAGCAAAATAGAGGGGAAAGAGAAAAAGGAAATTTATGCTTACCTGATAAATTGATTTCTTCTACAATACGACGAGTCCACGGATTTCATCCTTACTTGTGGGATATTATCCTCCTGCTAACAGGAAGTGGCAAAGAGCACCACAGCAGAGCTGTATATATAGCTCCTCCCTTCCCCTCCACCCCCAGTCATTCGACCGAAGGTTTAAGGAAGAGAAAGGAAAAGCTACAAGGTGCAGAGGTAACTGAAGTTGTTAAATAAAAAATATAGTCTGTCTTAAAATGACAGGGAGGGCCGTGGACTCGTCGTATCGTAGAAGAAATCAATTTATCAGGTAAGCATAAATTTCCTTTTCTTCTACAAGATACGACGAGTCCACGGATTTCAATACCAAAGCTACAGGACACGGATGAAAGGGAGGGACAAGACAGAAACCTAAAAATAAAAAAATAAAAATTTTTTTTTTTAAATTTTGGCAGCCACCAGTGGGTACTACAGCAGAGTGCTAATTGAGCATGGGAAATGTTATTACAAGGAGTAAAGT
This sequence comes from Bombina bombina, assembly GCF_027579735.1. NCBI lineage: Eukaryota > Metazoa > Chordata > Amphibia > Anura > Bombinatoridae > Bombina > Bombina bombina. The sequence continues at coordinate 3,818,840 of NC_069507.1, forward strand.
ATTAGCATTTGAGAGGATTTCTGAGTGTGCACTAAACCACTATGCACAGTGTGAGACAGACTTGGTACTTTGTTTGTAGAGTATGTGCCTGAGTCAGACGGCTGATCACTTTCATTTGCAGAGGAGGTAGGAATTACTTAGCAAATGTTTTTTATTTCTTTGTACAATTTAAGATTGTAACTTCAGTGTGGTAGTAGTTGTATGGTGGGGCCAGGGGTCCATAAAAACACATTTTTTTAGCAGCAGTGTATTTATGATTATTTGACAATGCTGTAGAAATTCTATATTTAAAACCATGCAGAAATGTTTCCTCCTCAATACACAAATTATATATATTGCATTCCAGTTTACTGCCCCTTTATGCAAGGACTTTTCAGATACAAGGAGGCATTTTATCTAAGATTTTACATCTTCATAACATGTTATACTCTCAGACTAAGATTGCTCAGTGTTGGAAATGAGACAGGTTAACTTAAAACTGTTCAGTTTACTCTACAACTGACTTAATTTTGAAATGCATACCAACAAGCTTAAATCCTGCATTTAACCAGATCTAATGGTATAAGTACCACAGCTTATGGTTCCACCAAGACCATATAGAGTACAGCATTTTCAAAATCCACAAGTACAGCTGACAGATGGGAACATTTGTACACTATATTTGAAGTGGGGAAAATATCAAACAAACATATGTCAACCTTTTAAAAGTACTTTTCTTCATCTAGCAATCTACCCAGATCATTAATGTACAATTTTGAATTCACAGAATTATTTTTGTTTGCACATTTACAAATATGATTCTTTAAAAAGTGATCTCTTAATTTCTGCATTTTTTTATCATGCATGTCACACACTGTTGATTTAAGGGATGCAAGGTGCATAAATGTTTCCTCCTGTGAGTGTTTCTGTGGGTGTCTGTGTTTATGTCTTTGTGCTTTAGTTTGTGTCTCCATAAGTATGTATGTATTTTTTTTCTGTTGGTATCTCTGTGAGGGTGGGTGTGTATGTCTTTGTGCATTTTCTGTGGATGTCTGTGAAGGTGTGTGCATATGTCTTTGAGCTTTTTCTATGGGTGTCTCTGTGAGGGTGGGCGTGTGTTTGTCTTTGTGTATTTTCTCTGGATGCCTCTGTGAGGGTGGGTGTGTATGTCTGTTTTTTGTGGATGTCTCTGTGAGGGTGGGTGTGTGTGTGTGTATGTATGTCTGTGTTTTCTGTGGATGTCTCTGTGAGGGTGTGTATTTTCTGTGGGTGTCTCTGTGAGGGTGTGTATGTCTTTGTGTGTTTTCTGTTGATGTCTCAGTGAGGGTGTGTATGTATGTCTTTATGTGTTTTCTGTGGGTGTCTCTGTGTGTGTGTGTATGTCTTTGTGTGTTTTCTGAGGCTGTCTCTGTTGGTGTTTCCTTGGGTGTATGTGCAAGTTTGAGTTTGTGTGTGGGTGTCCATTGTATGTTCCTTTTTACGACATTTTGACCTTACTACTGATTATTCACATCTTTCTACAGACTTTGAGACTTATGAGACCTTTCCGGAAGTCACCAATCTACCGTTTAACCTTTAAATTATTGTTTAGGCAGTTCAGGGCCCTTCCTTTCAGCCACTGTAAAGCTGTTGTCATCATTTAGTTGGCATCTTCCTTTACAAAAAGATAATTCAGAACTCCATATTTTGTTTTCTAAATCTCCTTTTTTTAGAAAACTGTAGTTTACCTCATTACTTGTCAGGTCAATGTAAACAAGTGCTAAGTGTCTGTCTGGGTGTCTGTGTCTGAGTTTCTTTGCGTGTTTGCTAGAGTGTCTATATGTGAATCCTTATGTGTGAGTGTGTGTGTTTCAGTGTATGTTTCTACCTTTACAACATTTCCAAGTCTAAATAGACAATTAAGAATAAAGTGCATATACGTTTTAGTCACTTGGTCAAAAATTGCACATGTCAAAGGAGGGGGGGGGGGCCTGGTCAATGGTTAAGTCAGGGGCCCCAAAATTTCTAGTGGCGGCCCTGGGGAAGAGTAATTGGTCTAAATACAGGCTTAATTCTAGATAGAGCCTGACAAAAAGACTGAAAATCCCCACTAAGCAGAATTCTGTCCCTTTAAGGAGCTTGCTGATAACCCTTTCTCCAATCCTTCATGGAGAAAAGACATAATCCAGGGAATCCTAACCTTACTCCATGAGTAACCCTTGGATTCACACCAATAAAGATATTTACGCCATATCTTATGATAGATTTTTCTAGTGACAGGCTTTCTAGCCTGTATCAAAGTATCTGTGACCAAATCAGAGAATCCTCGCTTAGATAAAATCAAGCGTTCAATCTCCACGCAGTCAGCTGCAGAGAAAGTAGATTTGGATGTTGGAAAGGACCTTGAATGAGAAGGTCCTGTCTCAACGGAAGTTTCCACGGTGGCAGAGAGAACATGTCCACTAGATCCGCATACCAAATTCTGCGTGGCCACGCAGGCGTTATCAGGATTACTGAAGCTCTCTCCTGTTTGATTCGAGCAATCACACGTGGAAGGAGAGGAAACGGTGGAAACACATAAGCTAGGCTGAACGACCAAGGCACTGCCAAGGCATCTATCAGTTCGGCCTGAGGATCCCTCGACCTGGATCCGTATCTTGGAAATTTGGCATTCTGTCGAGATGCCATCAGATCCAATTCCGGTCTGCCCCATCGGAGAATCAGTGAGGCAAACACCTCCGGGTTGAGTTCCCACTCCCCCGAATGAAAGGTCTGTCGACTTAGAAAATCCGCTTCCCAGTTCTCTACACCTGGGATGTAGATTGCTGACAGATAACAAGAGTGGGCCTCCGCCCATCGGATTATCTTGGATACTTCTATCATCGCTAAGGAACTCTTTGTTCCCCCCTGATGATTGATATATGCCACAGTCGTGATGTTGTCCGACTGGAATCTGATGAATTTAGCCGAAGCCAACTGAGGCCACGCATTGAATATTGCTCTCAGTTCCAGAATATTGATTGGAAGTAGAGACTCCACCTGAGTCCAAACACCCTGAGCCTTCAGGGAATTCCAGACTGCACCCCAGCCCAGAAGGCTGGCGTCCGTTGTCACTATCACCCACGAGGGTCTGCGGAAACAAGTCCCCTGGGACAGATGATCCGGCGACAACCACCAAAGAAGAGAGTCTCTGGTCTCCTGATCCAGATTTATCTGAGGAGATAAATCCGCATAATCCCCATTCCACTGTCCGAGCATGCACAGCTGCAGTGGTCTGAGATGAAAGCGAGCAAACGGAATGATGTCCATTGCCGCTACCATTAATCCAATTACCTCCATACACTGAGCCACTGATGGCCGAGGAATGGTCTGAAGTGCTCGGCAAGTACTAAGAATCTTTGATTTTCTGACCTCCGTCAAAAATATTTTCATGTCTACCGAGTCTATCAGAGTTCCCAAGAAAGGAACCCTTGTCTGTGGAACTAGTGAACTTTTCTCTATGTTCACCTTCCAACCGTGAGTTCTCAGGAAAGACAACACTGTGTCCGTGTGAGATTTTGTCAGCTGATAAGTTGAAGCCTGAATCAGAATATCGTCCAGATAAGGCGCCACTGCTATGCCTCGCGGTCTGAGAACCGCCAGAAGAGACCCTAGAACCTTTGTGAAGATTCTGGGTGCTGTGGCCAACCTGAAGGAAAGAGCCACAAACTGATAATGTTTGTCCAGGAAGGCAAACCTTAGAAACTGATGATGATCCTTGTGGATAGGAATATGAAGGTAAGCATCCTTTAAATCCACGGTAGTCATATATTGACCCTCCTGAATCATTGGTAAGATTGTTCGTATAGTCTCCATTTTGAACAATGGAACTCTGAGAAACTTGTTTAGGCACTTGAGGTCTAGAATGGGTCTGAAAGTTCCCTCTTTTTTGGGAACCACGAATTGAGTACACGATTTGAGTAAAACCCCTGTCCCTGTTCTGAATTTGGAACGGGACAAATTACTCCCATGGTAGAAAGGTCTTTTACACAGCGTAAGAACGCCTCTCTTTTTATCTGGTCTGCAGATAATCTTGAAAGCACAACTGTCCTCAATGGGTATAGTTGTACGTTTAGCCAGGGTAGATATCGCTCCCTCTACCTTAACGACCGTTTGCCCCGAGTCCCGAATGGTGTCTGATATGGGAAACATTTTCTTAAAATTAGGAGGGGGAGAAAACGGCATACCTGGTCTATCCCATTCCTTTTTTATAATTTCCGAAATTCTTTTAGGAACCGGAAAAACGTCAGTGTAAGTAGGTACCTCTAGATATTTGTCCATCTTACACAATTTCTCTGGTGGTATAACAATAGGGTCACAATCATCCAGAGTCGCTAAAACCTCCCGAAGTAACAGGCAGAGGTGTTCAAGCTTAAATTTAAAGGACATAGCCTCCGAATCTGTCTGAGGTAACACATTCCCTGAGTCTGAAATCTCCCCCTCAGACAGCAATTCCCTGACCCCCAACTCAGAACACTGTGAAGGTACATCGGAAATAGCTAATAAAGCATCAGAGGATTCAGTATTCACATTAATACCTGACCTACTGCGTTTACCCTGCAACACTGGTAATTTAGATAATACCTCTGTAAGGGTAGTTAACATAACTGCAGCCATCTCCTGCAGAGTAAAGGAATTAGACGCACTAGAAGTACTTGGCGTCACTTGTGTGGGCGTTAAAGGCTGTGACACTTGGGGAGAATTGGATGGCATATCCTGATTTTCTTCAGACTGAGAATCATCCTTAGACACACTGGCCTCTAGTTATCAAAGTCTGGCAGACCTGATCTGACAGTGCGGATCAGGTCCGCCAGACTTCGCTGAATACGGCGAGCAATACGCTCGCCGTATTCAGCATTGCACCAGCAGCTCACAAGAGCTGCTGGTGCAACGCCGCCCCCTGCAGACTCGCGGCCAATGGGCCGCCAGCAGGGGGGTGTCAATTAACCCAATCGTACTTGATCGGGTTGATTTCCGGCGATGTCTGTCCGCCTGCTCAGAGCAGGCGGACAGGTTATGGAGCAGCGGTCTTTGTGACCGCTGCTTCATAACTGCTGTTTCTGGCGAGCCTGCACGGGGCATCAAGCTCCATACGGAGCTTGATAAATATGCCCCACTATCTTTACTTAGAATATGCTCTTTACAATGTAAGGCCCTTTCAGCACAAGAGGTACACAATGTAAGAGGGGGTTCCACAATGGCATCTAAACACATAGAACACTGAGATTCCTCAATGTCAGATATGCTGAACAGACCAGTAAAAAACAACAATAGTCGTTTAAACACTTTATTAAATGCTTTAAACAGTTTTCAGAAAACGTGTACTGTGTCTTTAAAAAATAAAAAGTGAACAATTTTTTCAAAAGTGCGGTAAACCGTTAATTTATCTTCAATATTAACTTAATCCCAAATAAAGTTTCCAATAATTATTGCACCCTAAGTATTAAGGGAAGGATTAACTGCTAAAAAGTATTTATAGCCATTTATAATAAAGTCACCAAAAAAATACCCTCTGCACCTACCTGCCACCAGGGTACTTCGAGAAGACTCGACAACAATCCGGAGAGGAAAGAACTCTGCTTAAGCTCCACCGGAGCTAATGCCTGCTGCTTCCTAGCCAGAATACAGAGCGTGTCTGAGCGTGCGAAAATAAGCCCCGCCCATCAAGACCGATGACCGAGTAGGCCCAAACAACCGCATGGAGGAGCGGTTACAATACTAGCCAAGTGGAAATGATTACCCCTTAATAAAATGCTACGGTCATAATGTGTAACAACCAACCGCAAATATATCTCCCAGTGTCTTTATAATGAATCTTTCAGCACATAGCCTGCTCTGTCATTATAAACCTTGCCCAAAAAAATGTCAACAGAATAAAATAAATAATGAATAGGTTTCAGTAACACCCCCTTGAAGATAGGTCTACTGCTTATGCCTTCCCTAACAGGGAATACATTATCAGCCGTTTTATGACATACCAAGTCTCCTCAGAATAAAAGGCTGCACATACCTCAATGCTGCTGGCAGCATGAATCGGTCTCCACACTGAAGATGTCTCCTGTATTACCTTCAGATCTGTGGTAACCAACATGGATCTTAGTTACAGCTGCTAAGATCATCAACCTTAGGGCAGAATTCTTCTCCCAAATGCCCTGAGGGAAACAGTACTCACCGGTACCATTTAAAATAAAAAACTTCTTGATTGAAGAAACTAACACTAACACCTCACTTTACCTCTTCCTAGTATAACACAGGCAAAGAGAATGACTGGGGGTCGAGGGGAAGGGAGGAGCTATATATACAGCTCTGCTGTGGTGCTCTTTGCCACTTCCTGTTAGTAGGAGGATAATATCCCACAAGTAAGGATGAAATATGTGGACTCGTCGTATCTTGTAGAAGAAAAGAGAGGTGAAAGAGCAAAATAGAGGGAAGAGAGAGAAAAAGAAAGAGGGGGAGAGAGAGAGCAAAAGAGAGGGGGGGAGAGACAGCAAAAGAGAGGGGGGAGAGAGAAAGCAAAAGAGGGGTAAGAGAGAGAGCAAAAGAAAGGGGGGGGAGAGAGAAAGCAAAAGAGGGGTAAGAGAGAGAGCAAAAGAGAGGGGGGAGATAGAGAGAGCAAAAGAGAGGGGGGAGAGAGAGCAAAAGAGAGGGATGGAGAGAGAGCAAAAGAGAGGGGAGAGAGACAGAGCAAAAGAGAGGGGGGAGAGAGAGAGCAAAAGAGAGGGATGGAGAGAGAGCAAAAGAGAGGGATGGAGAGAGAGAGCAAAAGAGAGGGATGGAGAGAGAGAGCAAAAGAGAGGGATGGAGAGAGAGAGCAAAAGAGAGGGGGAGAGAGAGCAAAAGAGAGGGGGGAGAGAGAGAGCAAAAGAGAGGGGGGAGAGAGAGAGCAAAAGAGAGGGGGGAGAGAGCACAAAAGAGAGGGGGGGGAAGAGAGGGGGGGGAAGAGAGAGAGCGCAAAACAGGGGGGAGTGAGAGCGCAAAAAAAAGAGAAACGCAAAAAAAAGGGGGGAGAGAGAGCGCAAAAGAGAGGGGGAGAGAGCGCAAAAGAGAGGGGGAGAGCGCAAAACAGAGGGGGAGAGAGAGCGCAAAAAGAGAGGGGTCAGAGAGAGAGCAAAAGAAAGGGGGGAGAGAGAGAGCAAAAGAGAGGGGGGGAGAGAGAGAGCAAAAGAGAGGGGGGAGAGAGAGCAAAAGAGAGGTGGAGCGAGAGAGAGCACAAAAGAGAGGGGAAGAGAGAAAGGGGTGGGACCGCTGTACTGCAAAAAATGGCCCGTGTACACGGCTTTAGAACTAGTATATATATATTCTGTTACAATTGTATTAAAAGGACTTCATTTGTTTTGGTTTAACATAAAAATATTACAAATTACTGTACAATAAGCTATATCACAGATGCTAACTGTATGCATACAGGGGTGTAGTGGGTGTGGTATGGGGGGATCAGAAGTGGCGAGTAACATTTTGGCCTGGCGAGTAGCTTAGGACTTGAAATGTTGAGCCCTGTATATATGTGTGTGTGTGTGTATATATATATATATATATATATATATATATATATATATATATATATATATATATATATATATATATATATATATATATATATAACAGTCAGTGGTATAGCACTCTCAAATCAAGTCCGGGGTGCACAGCAAAAGTAACCAATAAATCCAGAAAGAAGCAGGCACTCTCCGTTTAACATTTCAATATTTTACTTAGTAGTGACGTTTCGGGGTTTCACCCCCGTCCTCAGACTTACAGCAAATGTGAAAATAAACAGTGGCATATATATACCCCACACCAATTACTAAATGCATTTAAATAATCAAACAATTAACTTAGTGTAATACAGTCACCTCAACTTCCCCATTGTATCTCGGCTTGCAGCGGTGCATACCAGGCGCTTGCAATACGTCATCTGCAGGGAGACGCCACGCTCTATTGGGTCACACCCCCGGAAGCCGCCAACCACCTACCAGCGCCAACCACAGCAAATGCTCGTCATCTTAGACGTTGTTTGTGGCTGGAGGCGCAAATGCGTGATCGTGTCATTATTTTCTGAGCTATACAAAAAACCCGTAATAAGCCCTGTGAAAACATTAAGTGACAACCTGTAAATAAAAAGAGAAAAAGTGACAGTATGTTATTTACACGTTTAAAAACATCAGCAACATATATCCCCATTGGTAATATGATTATGTTTATGTCAGTGTACATGTTTAATAGCCTCTCAGTATATCTAGCTCTTAATATCAGTAAGATAAATATAGGCACGGGGATAACCATAGGAATGAACCTAATGATGTAACCTATTAGTCATTAAAGATATTATCACCTAAACAGTAATATAGCACATAGCCTAGAATTAACTCTAGGGGCATCCTGTAACAGGTCAGCATAAACCAAACTCAGCTATGATATTATGGTAAATGAAATAAGAGATTAAGAGAATTAATCAAAAGAAGCACTGCCAGTCAAGCTTCACATTCAAGCCTTTAGGGGTAAGGGTGTCCAATTCATATGTCCATCTAGATTCTTTTTGCAATAAGATGTTGCCCCTGTCTCCCCCTCTTCGTAGGGCAGGGACATGATCTATTAGTGTATATGTCAGATCACACACATTATGTCCACTCTCAAGGAAGTGGCGAGCCACCGGCTGATCAGATTCTCCCTTTTTGATGGCCCTTCTGATGGAACTTTTGTGATTGGCCATCCGTATCCGCAGGTTGTCGCTGGTCTTACCCACGTAGAATAAACTACACGGGCAATGTAGCAGTAAACCACATGACTTGTTGTGCATGTCATCCTGTACCTATGTATATACTTTTTCTACTTCTAGGATGATGGAAGAATTTGCCGGTTATCATTCCATTGCAGGTGGTACAACCCACTACATTTATAGCAGCCAGCTTAACATCCTTCAACCATGTCCTGGTTGTGTAGCAGTGTACAGGGTCTGTTAATTGTAGGATATCTTTTAATGATTTGCCTCTCCGATAACCAATTCTGGGTTCGCCCATACCTTTAAAGGGAGGGCATCCTCAAGGCTCAATATCCTCCAATTATTTTTCAAGATAGCGTTCAAACCATTCTTGTCCGCCGCATACGTGGTTACCAGGGTCATCCTTTCTTGCTCTCCCACCTGTTGTTTTTGGACTTCACCTGAATTTATTTCAGTGATATGTTTCTCCAATATTATCATATCATAAGAAAATATTGGAGAAACATATCACTGAAATAAATTCAGGTGAAGTCCAAAAACAACAGGTGGGAGAGCAAGAAAGGATGACCCTGGTAACCACGTATGCGGCGGACAAGAATGGTTTGAACGCTATCTTGAAAAATAATTGGAGGATATTGAGCCTTGAGGATGTCCTCCCCTTTAAAGGTATGGGCGAACCCAGAATTGGTTATCGGAGAGGCAAATCATTAAAAGATATCCTACAATTAACAGACCCTGTACACTGCTACACAACCAGGACATGGTTGAAGGATGTTAAGCCTGGCTGCTATAAATGTAGTGGGTGTACCACCTGCAATGGAATGATAACCGGCAAATTCTTCCATCATCCTAGAAGTAGGAAAAAGTATATACATAGGTACAGGATGACATGCACAACAAGTCATGTGGTTTACCTGCTACATTGCCCGTGTAGTTTATTCTACGTGGGTAAGACCAGCGACAACCTGCGGATACGGATGGCCAATCACAAAAGTTCCATCAGAAGGGCCATCAAAAAGGGAGAATATGATCAGCCGGTGGCTCGCCACTTCCTTGAGAGTGGACATAATGTGTGTGATCTGACATATACACTAATAGATCATGTCCCTGCCCTACGAAGAGGGGGAGACAGGGGCAACATCTTATTGCAAAAAGAATCTAGATGGACATATGAATTGGACACCCTTACCCCTAAAGGCTTGAATGTGAAGCTTGACTGGCAGTGCTTCTTTTGATTAATTCTCTTAATCCTCTTATTTCATTTACCATAATATCATAGCTGAGTTTGGTTTATGCTGACCTGTTACAGGATGCCCCTAGAGTTAATTCTAGCTATGTGCTATATTACTGTTTAGGTGATAATATCTTTAATGACTAATAGGTTACATCATTAGGTTCATTCCTATGGTTATCCCCGTGCCTATATTTATCTTACTGATATTAAGAGCTAGATATACTGAGAGGTTATTAAACATGTACACTGACATAAACATAATCATATTACCAATGGGGATATATGTTGCTGATGTTTTTAACGTGTAAATAACATACTGTCACTTTTTCTCTTTTTATTTACAGGTTGTCACTTAATGTTTTCACAGGGCTTATTACGGGTTTTTTGTATAGCTCAGAAAATAATGACACGATCACGCATTTGCGCCTCCAGCCACAAACAACGTCTAAGATGACGAGCATTTGCTGTGGTTGGCGCTGGTAGGTGGTTGGCGGCTTCCGGGGGTGTGACCCAATAGAGCGTGGCGTCTCCCTGCAGATGACGTATTGCAAGCGCCTGCTATGCACCGCTGCAAGCCGAGATACAATGGGGAAGTTGAGGGGACTGTATTACACTAAGTTAATTGTTTGATTATTTAAATGCATTTAGTAATCGGTGTGGGGTATATATATGCCACTGTTTATTTTCACATTTGCTGTAAGTCTGAGGACGGGGGTGAAACCCCGAAACGTCACTACTAAGTAAAATATTGAAATGTTAAACGGAGAGTGCCTGCTTCTTTCTGGATTTATATATATATATATATATATATATATATATATATATATATATATACAGTGGGGCAAAAAAGTATTTAGTCAGCCACCAATTGTGCAAGTTCTCCCACTTAAGAAGATGAAAGAGGCCTGTAATTTTCATCATAGGTATACCTCAACTATGAGAGACAAAATGTGGAAACAAATCCAGACAATCACATTGTCTGATTTGGAAAGAATTTATTTGCATATTAAGGTGGAAAATAAGTATTTGGTCACCTACAAACAAGCAAGATATCTGGCTCTCACATACCTGAATCTTCTTCTTTAAGAGGCTTCTCTGTCCTCCACTCATTACCTGTATTAATGGCACCTGTTTGAACTTGTTATCAGTATAAAAGACACCTGTCCACAACCTCATACTGTCACACTCCAAACTCCACTATGGTGAAGACCAAAGAGCTGTCGAAGGACACCAGAAACAAAATTGTAGACCTGCACCAGGCTGGGAAGACTGAATCTGCAATAGGCAAGCAGCTTGGTGTGAAGAAATCAACTGTGGGAGCAATAATTAGAAAATGGAATACATACAAGACCACTGATAATCTCCTCGATCTGTGGCTCCATGCAAGATCTCACCCCGTGGGGTCAAAATGATCACAAGAAAGGTTAGCAAACATCCTAGAACCACACGGGGGACCTAGTGAATGACCTGCAGAGAGCTGGGACCAACATAACAAAGGCTACCATCAGTAACACACTACGCCGCCAGGGACTCAGATCCTGCAGTGCCAGACATGTCCCCCTCCTTAAGCCAGTACATGTCTGGGCCCGTCTGAAGTATGCTAGAGAGCATTTGGATGATCCAGAAGCGGATTGGGAAAATGTCATATGGTCAAATGAAACCAAAGTAGAACTGTTTGGTAGAAACACAACTCGTCAAGTTTGGAGGAGAGAGAATGCTGAGTTGCAACCAAAGAACACCATACCTACTGTGAAGCATGGGGGTGGCAACATCATGCTTTGGGGCTGTTTCTCTGCAAAGGGAACAGGATGACTGATCCGTGTACATGAAAGAATGAATGG
>NC_069507.1:3833127-3953127 GCF_027579735.1 Bombina bombina
ATATATATATATATATATATACATACATACATACATACACACACACACACACACACACACATATATATATATATACATACATACATACATACATACATACACACACACACATATATATATATATATATATATATATATATTTTATATATATATATATTATTTATACACGCACATATACTGTGTGTGTGTGTATATACAGGGAGTGCAGAATTATTAGGCAAGTTGTATTTTTGAGGATTAATTTTATTATTGAACAACAACCATGTTCTCAATGAACCCAAAAAACTCATTAATATCAAAGCTGAATAGTTTTGGAAGTAGTTTTTAGTTTGTTTTTAGTTATAGCTATTTTAGGGGGATATCTGTGTGTGCAGGTGACTATTACTGTGCATAATTATTAGGCAACTTAACAAAAAACAAATATATACCCATTTCAATGATTTATTTTTACCAGTGAAACCAATATAACATCTCAACATTCACAAATATACATTTCTGACATTCAAAAACAAAACAAAAACAAATCAGTGACCAATATAGCCACCTTTCTTTGCAAGGACACTCAAAAGCCTGCCATCCATGGATTCTGTCAGTGTTTTGATCTGTTCACCATCAACATTGCGTGCAGCAGCAACCACAGCCTCCCAGACACTGTTCAGAGAGGTGTACTGTTTTCCCTCCTTGTAAATCTCACATTTGATGATGGACCACAGGTTCTCAATGGGGTTCAGATCAGGTGAACAAGGAGGCCATGTCATTAGATTTTCTTCTTTTATACCCTTTCTTGCCAGCCACGCTGTGGAGTACTTGGACGCGTGTGATGGAGCATTGTCCTGCATGAAAATCATGTTTTTCTTGAAGGATGCAGACTTCTTCCTGTACCACTACTTGAAGAAGGTGTCTTCCAGAAACTGGCAGTAGGACTGGGAGTTGAGCTTGACTCCATCCTCAACCCGAAAAGGCCCCACAAGCTCATCTTTGATGATACCAGCCCAAACCAGTACTCCACCTCCACCTTGCTGGCGTCTGAGTCGGACTGGAGCTCTCTGCCCTTTACAAATCCAGCCACAGGCCCATCCATCTGGCCCATCAAGACTCACTCTCATTTCATCAGTCCATAAAACCTTAGAAAAATCAGTCTTGAGATATTTCTTGGCCCAGTCTTGACGTTTCAGCTTGTGTGTCTTGTTCAGTGGTGGTCGTCTTTCAGCCTTTCTTACCTTGGCCATGTCTCTGAGTATTGCACACCTTGGTGTTTTGGGCACTCCAGTGATGTTGCAGCTCTGAAATATGGCCAAACTGGTGGCAAGTGGCATCTTGGCAGCTGCACGCTTGACTTTTCTCAGTTCATGGGCAGTTATTTTGCGCCTTGGTTTTTCCACACGCTTCTTTCGACCCTGTTGACTATTTTGAATGAAACGCTTGATTGTTCGATGATCACGCTTCAGAAGCTTTGCAATTTTAAGAGTGCTGCATCCCTCTGCAAGATATCTCACTATTTTTGACTTTTCTGAGCCTGTCAAGTCCTTCTTTTGACCCATTTTGCCAAAGGAAAGGAAGTTGCCTAATAATTATGCACACCTGATATAGGGTGTTGATGTCATTAGACCACACCCCTTCTCATTACAGAGATGCACATCACCTAATATGCTTAATTGGTAGTAGGATTTCGAGCCTATACAGCTTGGAGTAAGACAACATGCATAAAAAGGATGATGTGGTCAAAATACTCATTTGCCTAATAATTCTGCACTCCCTGTATATATATATATATATATATATATATATATATATATATATATATATATATATATATGTGTGTGTGTATATATATAACAAACATTTTTTTTTTTTAATAAATATGAATTAAAATCTTTTTTCCCTCATTGGACAGGGGAGGCACTGCCTCCCCTGCCTCCTATCCTAATTTGTACAGCTAGACTGTGCATAGTCACTAATTTGTACAGCTAGACTGTTCATAGTCACTAATTTGTACAGCTAGACTGTGCATAGTCACTAATTTGTACAGCTAGACTGTTCATAGTCACTAATTTGTACAGCTAGACTGTGCATAGTCACTAATTTGTACAGCTAGACTGTGCATAGTCCCTAATTTGTACAGCTAGACTGTGCATAGTCCCTAATTTGTACAGCTAGACTGTGCATAGTCCCTAATTTGTACAGCTAGACTGTGCATAGTCCCTAATTTGTACAGCTAGACTGTGCATAGTCCCTAATTTGTACAGCTAGACTGTGCATAGTCCCTAATTTGTACAGCTAGACTGTGCATAGTCACTAATTTGTACAGCTAGACTGTGCATAGTCACTAATTTGTACAGCTAGACTGTGCATAGTCACTAATTTGTACAGCTAGACTGTTCATAGTCACTAATTTGTACAGCTAGACTGTGCATAGTCACTAATTTGTACAGCTAGACTGTGCATAGTCACTAATTTGTATAGCTAGACTGTGCATAGTCACTAATTTGTATAGCTAGACTGTGCATAGTCACTAATTTGTATAGCTAGACTGTGCATAGTCACTAATTTGTATAGCTAGACTGTGCATAGTCACTAATTTGTATAGCTAGACTGTGCATAGTCACTAATTTGTACAGCTAGACTGTTCATAGTCACTAATTTGTACAGCTAGACTGTTCATAGTCACTAATTTGTACAGCTAGACTGTGCATAGTCACTAATTTGTACAGCTAGACTGTGCATAGTCACTAATTTGTACAGCTAGACTGTTCATAGTCACTAATTTGTACAGCTAGACTGTGCATAGTCACTAATTTGTTCCAGGGCCTTAGGATAGTCTAATGGATTTGCCTTTTAGTATTAACTGTATGATCCTTGTTTGTTGCATGAGATGCCAGTGTTTTCGTTTTGTTTTTTTTCTCTTCCTCGTCCTCCCCCCATCTCGCATAGCCTAATACCAGTATATTAATGATAATGATGTGAATAAATTGACTATATTGTCTTGGTATGTGAGAGGAATTTTCTCCCCGGCTAAGCGGAAACTCATTAGACATCTGGCTAAAGACAAGCCAGATGTGGTATTATATCAAGAGACTCATCTGACTAAGTTGGAATCTGAAAAACTCAAGAATAAATGGGTGGGACAGGTTATTGCGGCACCTACTATGAATAGAAAATGTGGATTAGCAATATTATTTGATAAAAATGTAACATATTCTATTATTAATATTGAAGTGGACCCAGAAGCGCGATTTTACAAGTAATAATGATTTTACAAGTAATAATGATTTTACAAGTAATAATGATTTTACAAGTAATAATGATTTTACAAGTAATAATGACTTTACAAGTAGTAATGACTTTACAAGTAATAATGACTTTACAAGTAATAATGACTTTACAAGTAATAATGATTTTACAAGTAATAATGATTTTACAAGTAATAATGATTTTACAAGTAGTAATGACTTTACAAATAATAATGACTTTACAAGTAATAATGACTTTACAAGTAATAATGATTTTACAAGTAATAATGACTTTACAAGTAATAATGACTTTACAAGTAATAATGACTTTACAAGTAATAATGACTTTACAAGTAATAATGACTTTACAAGTAATAATGACTTTACAAGTAATAATGACTTTACAAGTAATAATGATTTTACAAGTAATAATGATTTTACAAGTAATAATGACTTTACAAGTAATAATGATTTTACAAGTGTAACGGTACCAACCGGATACCAAGGGTTAACACCAGGGAACAATGTCCTGCATAGGGAATCAGCAGTTCACAACCCAGCCAGTTTTCAGGTTTAAACAGAATTAATTTTATTAAGGCTCATATGCCCAGTATTTATGCAGGTCTGACCCCCCCCAGAAGGGGGGTTGAAAGAATGTTGTACATTAGATGGAGGGAACACGCCCTTTTACATGATACAATAGAATACCTTGCTCAAGCTGATAACAATTTAAACACAGACACACACTTGGCTTTCCTTATCATCTAGGGTCTGCTCTCTGAGGTTGATTAAACAATGGACTGTGTATCAATAACATTAATGACAGTGCACAATAGCTGAGGCTAAAGCTGAACACAGTTAACTCTTTCAGTGCTGACAGAAGGGTCTGTCACATCTACATAGCACAATATACAGCCTATAGACAACCTTTCTTATGTTATAGTCCAGAAGTGGCTAGGTTTGCCACAATGCTCCCCCAGAACCAAGCCGGCATACACAGTCTGATCCCAACGGATCGGCTTGGGGATGTCCGGGGGCAACAACTTTCGGCTCAAGTAAGCTACGGGGTGTTCTCCGCCATCTGCTCCAACTTGGCTCAGTACTGCCCCCACCCCAAACATGGAAGCGTCTCTTCCCGGAGGGACTGGGCTTGGGTAGTCACAGGGTTAACATCAGCGGGATCCATGGGAGCATAGGCAGAAACAAGGGGGGCCAAGTCATTTCCAAGGAGAACATCAGCAGGTAAGTCCTTCTTGACCCCCACATTCACAAGTCTAGCGCCCACTCCCCAATCCAAATGTACCCTGGCAACAGGTAGGCGGAACACAGTGCCCCCTGCTACCCTCACAGCCACAGTGTCTCCAGTGTGCTGTTTCTCAGGCACCAAGTTCTCTTGAAGCAAGGTCATGGTAGCACCAGTATCCCGTAGACAACTGACCTCCTTCCCATTCACTTTAACCCGTTGCCGGTTATTCCGGTGGGCAGCTTGCACGGGGTCTGCTTCATGTAGGCTGCCCCAGCATTCTGGCGCCTCTACGTAGCGGGCCACAGGCTGAGGATTATGTGGGATTCCGCCAGCGGGTCTTCTCCAGGACTGTGCTTGATTCGCTGCGTTTAGGGGACACTCTGGTCTTTTGTGCCCTAGTTGCTTACATCCAAAGCACCGAATAGGTTGTGAGTAGCCCCGCGAATTGAACCGGGCTCTCTGAGGGTAGTTCGTGGCCGGAGGCCGTGTGGTATAGCGGTGCGCCGGGGGTTGGTAACTGGCAGCTGCTGGGGTGACTGGGGGTCTGTACTCCACTCTAGCAGTGGGCAATCGGTATACTGCTCCCCCTGCCCCTCGTACTGCCACGGATCCGCCAGTGGGTGCTGTATCCGGCACCAAATGGGGAGCTATCAGGGTTAAAGTAGCTCCCGAATCCCGAAGTCCCTGGACCGACATCACCTCATGCAGAATTCCCAGAGGTTCCTCGGCTTGGGTGCGCAACACCTCATGAGCGGCTGGCTCCGTTTGGTAATGGTGAGCAGCCGCCCTTGGGGCCAGGTTCTGTCTGACCTGGTTCCAAGCTTGTCTGCTCCGATTTTGGGTGCACTCACGTGCCATATGTCCCCACTGCTTGCAGGTGTGGCATTGTATATTAGCCCGTCCGTTGTTAGGCTGTAGTCCATGGTGCCTCCTGGCATCAAAATGCTGGTCTGCTAATCTGGCTGCTTCGGTTAAGGTGAGGGGTTTTCGATCTCTCACCCATTCTTGGGCTTCTGGGGACAAGCCGTTAAAGAATTGCTCCAACAGCATCAGTTGTCGCAATTCTTCCATGGTGGTAGCTTGGCTGGCCTGTATCCACCCCTGAGATGCTTGATCCAGCTTGTGGGCCCACTCTGCATGGGAATCTCTTTCTGGCTTGCGCAGGCCTCTAAACTTGCGCCGGTATGCCTCTGAGGTAATGGCATATCTTTCCAAGATCGCTCTCTTCACTTTAGCGTAATCCTTGCTGTCCTCCCTGGGTACAGCGCGATACGCTTCCGCTGCCCTACCGGCTAGCTTGCCTGCTAGCACCGGCACCCATACGGACTGCTCCAAATCATGTAACTCGCACAGTCTCTCAAAATCCTGTAAATACCCATCAATCTCATCCTTCTCCTCACAAAACATTTTAAATGCATGGTATGGGATTTTGGGTCTTACTGGGTTGCTGAGTGCGTCCAAAATGGATTCTGCTCGGGAGGATGCATTCCGCGGACTGTGTGCCATCACGTACTCCTGCACATCTGCCATTACCACGGATAGCATATCCCGTGGTACAGGTTGGGGTAAAAATTCCAGCCTGGTCCTCATTTCCCTCTGGTATAGGGTCTCCTCCATGGCTGCTGGAGGCGTAGCGCTGCGAGCTCTGTCTCCCTCCATCAGCTCAGCAATTAATATAGCCTTGGGTTTGCTGCTGCCTATCTTTCCCCTGGCTTCTAGCAGTTCCTTTTACGTTTGTCTCTTTAGCTTAGAATAATCCATCTCCATTCACTTCGGTCCCTGGTACTCCTTCCATCTTAGTCAGTATTGTAGTAATCCCCCTCTTCCTGAGGTTACTGGCTTGTGTAGTTGCTCTTCTGGGCGATAAGGTTCATTCCGTCGCTTGCCACCAATTGTAACGGTACCAACCGGATACCAAGGGTTAACACCAGGGAACAATGTCCTGCATAGGGAATCAGCAGTTCACAACCCAGCCAGTTTTCAGGTTTAAACAGAATGAATTTTATTAAGGCTCATATGCCCAGTATTTATGCAGGTCTGACCCCCCCCAGAAGGGGGGTTGAAAGAATGTTGTACATTAGATGGAGGGAACACGCCCTTTTACATGATACAATAGAATACCTTGCTCAAGCTGATAACAATTTAAACACAGACACACACTTGGCTTTCCTTATCATCTAGGGTCTGCTCTCTGAGGTTGATTAAACAATGGACTGTGTATCAATAACATTAATGACAGTGCACAATAGCTGAGGCTAAAGCTGAACACAGTTAACTCTTTCAGTGCTGACAGAAGGGTCTGTCACATCTACATAGCACAATATACAGCCTATAGACAACCTTTCTTATGTTATAGTCCAGAAGTGGCTAGGTTTGCCACAACAAGTAATAATGACTTTACAAGTAATAATGATTTTACAAGTAATAATGACTTTACAAGTAATAATGACTTTACAAGTAATAATGACTTTACAAGTAATAATGATTTTACAAGTAATAATGATTTTACAAGTAATAATGATTTTACAAGTAGTAATGACTTTACAAGTAGTAATGATTTTACAAGTAATAATGACTTTACAAGTAGTAATGACTTTACAAATAATAATGACTTTACAAGTAATAATGACTTTACAAGTAATAATGACTTTACAAGTAATAATGATTTTACAAGTAATAATGATTTTACAAGTAGTAATGACTTTACAAGTAATAATGATTTTACAAGTAATAATGATTTTACAAGTAATAATGACTTTACAAGTAATAATGACTTTACAAGTAATAATGATTTTACAAGTAATAATGATTTTACAAGTAATAATGATTTTACAAGTAATAATGACTTTACAAGTAATAATGACTTTACAAGTAATAATGACTTTACAAGTAATAATGATTTTACAAGTAATAATGACTTTACAAGTAATAATGACTTTACAAGTAATAATGATTTTACAAGTAATAATGACTTTACAAGTAATAATGACTTTACAAGTAATAATGATTTTACAAGTAATAATGATTTTACAAGTAATAATGACTTTACAAGTAATAATGATTTTACAAGTAATAATGACTTTACAAGTAATAATGACTTTACAAGTAATAATGATTTTACAAGTAATAATGACTTTACAAGTAATAATGACTTTACAAGTAATAATGACTTTACAAGTAATAATGATTTTACAAGTAATAATTCAGGAGTGTATGACCCGAATGGGATTTCTACTGAATTCTGGGGAAAATTGGAAAACAAATTTCCTTTTGTTAATGAAAATGTTATAATAGGGGGGATTTTAATCTAACTCCTTGTCCAGTTCTTGATAGGCTTTCCGGTAAAAATTAAAAAAATTATAATGGAACTGCCATAATCTTAAATTGGTGAATATTTGAAGGCTTAGGAACCCTGATTCTCAGGCATTTACCTGCGAATTTAAATCTTTTAAAACTTTCTCCAGAATTGATCTATTTTTAATATCACAATCTTTATCTATTCAAAAATTATGTACGGCCATTAATGATATCTCAATATCTGACCATGCGGTTATCATTTATGTCCCTTCATAGTACTAAGAATGGAATAACTAGATTTTTCTTCCCACGGTTTTTGCTCTACAATGTTAAATTTATACTTTGGTTAAGACAGAGGTGGAAAGATTTTTAAAATATCAATATTTAATACTTTAATAAAATAGAAATCTTTTGGGAAACTGTGAAAGCGGTACTTCGGGTGAAATAAAGGCTTATTTGTGTACTCTAAATAATACTTATAATGGGCTAGATTACAAGTGGAGCGCTATTATAATTTTTTACATATATGTTTCTCAAATAAATTCATAGGGTGCCAATAATTGTGCCACACATATATTTTTTTGGATACACCTGTGTTGTGTTTGCAATTGTTTGATATACATGAGAGCAGAGTATCTTTATGTATTTTTTTAACAAAAGATCGAAAGGTTAAAAAATAGACATTTTTTCATAGCCTTCTTTGCTCATATTTACCAAGCGTGCCAATATTAGTGGAGGGCACTGTATATTTCATCTTTTCTAGGAAGAAGACTCTCACAATTACATACTACAGCTCACAATCACATGTGATTTAACCACATGACAAGGTCTTAAACGTACCGGCACTTGTCAGAATCCGGGAGAATCGCTGCTAACTGCATTCGCCTCCTAGTCACATCCAGTGGGTATCTGCAATAAATGACAAAGTGTCAGGAGCAAAGCAAAACTAAAACGTTGCACTGCACAGACTATATACCGTTTAGCATTGTAACTCTATATTCTGGTACTATATTTGTTTCACATGGCATAACTAAACGTGTCTCTGTTTCACATGGCATAACTAAACGTGTCTCTGTTTCACATGGCATAACTATACGTGTCTCTGTTTCACATGGCATAACTATACGTGTCTCTGTTTCACATGGCATAACTATACGTGTCTCTGTTTCACATGGCATAACTATACGTGTCTCTGTTTCACATGGCATAACTATACGTGTCTCTGTTTCACATGGCATAACTATACGTGTCTCTGTTTCACATGGCATAACTATACGTGTCTCTGTTTCACATGGCATAACTATACGTGTCTCTGTTTCACATGGCATAACTATACGTGTCTCTGTTTCACATGGCATGACTATACGTGTCTCTGTTTCACATGGCATGACTATACGTGTCTCTGTTTCACATGGCATGACTATACGTGTCTCTGTTTCACATGGCATAACTATACATGTATCTGTTTCACATGGCATAACTATACGTGTCTCTGTTTCACATGGCATAACTAAACGTGTCTCTGTTTCACATGGCATAACTATACGTGTCTCTGTTTCACATGGCATAACTATACGTGTCTCTGTTTCACATGGCATAACTATACGTGTCTCTGTTTCACATGGCATAACTATACGTGTCTCTGTTTCACATGGCATAACTATACGTGTCTCTGTTTCACATGGCATAACTATACGTGTCTCTGTTTCACATGGCATAACTATACGTGTCTCTGTTTCACATGGCATAACTATACGTGTCTCTGTTTCACATGGCATAACTATACGTGTCTCTGTTTCACATGGCATAACTATACGTGTCTCTGTTTCACATGGCATAACTATACGTGTCTCTGTTTCACATGGCATGACTATACGTGTCTCTGTTTCACATGGCATGACTATACGTGTCTCTGTTTCACATGGCATGACTATACGTGTCTCTGTTTCACATGGCATAACTATACATGTATCTGTTTCACATGGCATAACTATACGTGTCTCTGTTTCACATGGCATAACTATACGTGTCTCTGTTTCACATGGCATAACTATACGTGTCTCTGTTTCACATGGCATAACTATACGTGTCTCTGTTTCACATGGCATAACTATACGTGTCTCTGTTTCACATGGCATAACTATACGTGTCTCTGTTTCACATGGCATAACTATACGTGTCTCTGTTTCACATGGCATAACTATACGTGTCTCTGTTTCACATGGCATAACTATACGTGTCTCTGTTTCACATGGCATAACTATACGTGTCTCTGTTTCACATGGCATAACTATACGTGTCTCTGTTTCACATGGCATAACTATACGTGTCTCTGTTTCACATGGCATGACTATACGTGTCTCTGTTTCACATGGCATGACTATACGTGTCTCTGTTTCACATGGCATAACTATACGTGTCTCTGTTTCACATGGCATAACTATACGTGTCTCTGTTTCACATGGCATAACTATACGTGTCTCTGTTTCACATGGCATAACTATACGTGTCTCTGTTTCACATGCATAACTATACGTGTCTCTGTTTCACATGGCATAACTATACGTGTCTCTGTTTCACATGGCATAACTATACGTGTCTCTGTTTCACATGGCATAACTATACGTGTCTCTGTTTCACATGGCATAACTATACGTGTCTCTGTTTCACATGGCATAACTATACGTGTCTCTGTTTCACATGGCATGACTATACGTGTCTCTGTTTCACATGGCATAACTATACATGTATCTGTTTCACATGGCATAACTATACGTGTCTCTGTTTCACATGGCATAACTATACGTGTCTCTGTTTCACATGGCATAACTATACGTGTCTCTGTTTCACATGGCATAACTATACGTGTCTCTGTTTCACATGGCATAACTATACGTGTCTCTGTTTCACATGGCATAACTATACGTGTCTCTGTTTCACATGGCATAACTATACGTGTCTCTGTTTCACATGGCATAACTATACGTGTCTCTGTTTCACATGGCATAACTATACGTGTCTCTGTTTCACATGGCATAACTATACGTGTCTCTGTTTCACATGGCATAACTATACATGTATCTGTTTCACATGGCAATCTATACGTGTCTCTGTTTCACATGGCAAACTATACGTGTCTCTGTTTCACATGGCAAACTATACGTGTCTCTGTTTCACATGGCATGACTATACGTGTCTGTTTCACATGGCATGACTATACGTGTCTCTGTTTCACATGGCATGACTATACGTGTCTCTGTTTCACATGGCATAACTATACGTGTCTCTGTTTCACATGGCATAACTATACGTGTCTCTGTTTCACATGGCAAACTATACGTGTCTCTGTTTCACATGGCAAACTATACGTGTCTCTGTTTCACATGGCATGACTATACGTGTCTGTTTCACATGGCATGACTATACGTGTCTCTGTTTCACATGGCATGACTATACGTGTCTCTGTTTCACATGGCATGACTATACGTGTCTCTGTTTCACATGGCATGACTATACGTGTCTCTGTTTCACATGGCATAACTATACGTGTCTCTGTTTCACATGGCATGACTATACGTGTCTCTGTTTCACATGGCATGACTATACGTGTCTCTGTTTCACATGGCATAACTATACGTGTCTGTTTCACATGGCATAACTATACGTGTCTGTTTCACATGGCATGACTATACGTGTCTCTGTTTCACATGGCAAACTATACGTGTCTCTGTTTCACATGGCATAACTATACGTGTCTCTGTTTCACATGGCATAACTATACGTGTCTCTGTTTCACATGGCATGACTATACGTGTCTCTGTTTCACATGGCATGACTATACGTGTCTCTGTTTCACATGGCATAACTATACGTCTCTGTTTCACATGGCATAACTATACGTGTCTCTGTTTCACATGGCATAACTATACGTGTCTCTGTTTCACATGGCATAACTATACGTGTCTCTGTTTCACATGGCATGACTATACGTGTCTCTGTTTCACATGGCATAACTATACGTGTCTCTGTTTCACATGGCATAACTATACGTGTCTCTGTTTCACATGGCATAACTATACGTGTCTCTGTTTCACATGGCATAACTATACGTGTCTCTGTTTCACATGGCATAACTATACGTGTCTCTGTTTCACATGGCATAACTATACGTGTCTCTGTTTCACATGGCATAACTATACGTGTCTCTGTTTCACATGGCATAACTATACGTGTCTCTGTTTCACATGGCATAACTATACGTGTCTCTGTTTCACATGGCATGACTATACGTGTCTCTGTTTCACATGGCATAACTATACGTGTCTCTGTTTCACATGGCATAACTATACGTGTCTCTGTTTCACATGGCATAACTATACGTGTCTCTGTTTCACATGGCATAACTATACGTGTCTCTGTTTCACATGGCATAACTATACGTGTCTCTGTTTCACATGGCATAACTATACGTGTCTCTGTTTCACATGGCATAACTATACGTGTCTCTGTTTCACATGGCATAACTATAAGTGTCTCTGTTTCACATGGCATAACTATACGTGTCTCTGTTTCACATGGCATGACTATACGTGTCTCTGTTTCACATGGCATAACTATACGTGTCTCTGTTTCACATGGCGATGACTATACGTGTCTCTGTTTCACATGGCATAACTATACGTGTCTCTGTTTCACATGGCATGACTATACGTGTCTCTGTTTCACATGGCATAACTATACGTGTCTCTGTTTCACATGGCATAACTATACGTGTCTCTGTTTCACATGGCGTAACTATACGTGTCTCTGTTTCACATGGCGTAACTATACGTGTCTCTGTTTCACATGGCATAACTATACGTGTCTCTGTTTCACATGGCATGACTATACGTGTCTCTGTTTCACATGGCATAACTATACGTGTCTCTGTTTCACATGGCATGACTATACGTGTCTCTGTTTCACATGGCATAACTATACGTGTCTCTGTTTCACATGGCATAACTATACGTGTCTCTGTTTCACATGGCATGACTATACGTGTCTCTGTTTCACATGGCATAACTATACGTGTCTCTGTTTCACATGGCATAACTATACGTGTCTCTGTTTCACATGGCATAACTATACGTGTCTGTTTCACATGGCATGACTATACGTGTCTCTGTTTCACATGGCATAACTATACGTGTCTCTGTTTCACATGGCATAACTATACGTGTCTCTGTTTCACATGGCATAACTATACGTGTCTCTGTTTCACATGGCATGACTATACGTGTCTCTGTTTCACATGGCATAACTATACGTGTCTCTGTTTCACATGGCATAACTATACGTGTCTCTGTTTCACATGGCATAACTATACGTGTCTCTGTTTCACATGGCATAACTATACGTGTCTCTGTTTCACATGGCATGACTATACGTGTCTCTGTTTCACATGGCATAACTATACGTGTCTCTGTTTCACATGGCATAACTATACGTGTCTCTGTTTCACATGGCATAACTATACGTGTCTCTGTTTCACATGGCATAACTATACGTGTCTCTGTTTCACATGGCATAACTATAAGTGTCTCTGTTTCACATGGCATAACTATACGTGTCTCTGTTTCACATGGCATGACTATACGTGTCTCTGTTTCACATGGCATAACTATACGTGTCTCTGTTTCACATGGCATGACTATACGTGTCTCTGTTTCACATGGCATAACTATACGTGTCTCTGTTTCACATGGCATAACTATACGTGTCTCTGTTTCACATGGCATAACTATACGTGTCTCTGTTTCACATGGCATAACTATACGTGTCTCTGTTTCACATGGCATAACTATACGTGTCTCTGTTTCACATGGCATGACTATACGTGTCTCTGTTTCACATGGCATGACTATACGTGTCTCTGTTTCACATGGCATGACTATACGTGTCTCTGTTTCACATGGCATAACTATACGTGTCTCTGTTTCACATGGCATAACTATACGTGTCTCTGTTTCACATGGCATAACTATACGTGTCTCTGTTTCACATGGCATAACTATACGTGTCTCTGTTTCACATGGCATAACTATACGTGTCTCTGTTTCACATGGCATGACTATACGTGTCTCTGTTTCACATGGCATAACTATACGTGTCTCTGTTTCACATGGCATAACTATACGTGTCTCTGTTTCACATGGCATAACTATACGTGTCTCTGTTTCACATGGCAAACTATACGTGTCTCTGTTTCACATGGCAAACTATAAGTGTCTCTGTTTCACATGGCAAACTATACGTGTCTCTGTTTCACATGGCATGACTATACGTGTCTCTGTTTCACATGGCATAACTATACGTGTCTGTTTCACATGGCATAACTATACGTGTCTCTGTTTCACATGGCATAACTATACGTGTCTCTGTTTCACATGGCATAACTATACGTGTCTCTGTTTCACATGGCATGACTATACGTGTCTCTGTTTCACATGGCATAACTATACGTGTCTCTGTTTCACATGGCATGACTATACGTGTCTCTGTTTCACATGGCATAACTATACGTGTCTCTGTTTCACATGGCATAACTATACGTGTCTCTGTTTCACATGGCATAACTATACGTGTCTGTTTCACATGGCATAACTATACGTGTCTGTTTCACATGGCATAACTATACGTGTCTCTGTTTCACATGGCATGACTATACGTGTCTGTTTCACATGGCATGACTATACGTGTCTCTGTTTCACATGGCATAACTATACGTGTCTGTTTCACATGGCATAACTATACGTGTCTGTTTCACATGGCATGACTATACGTGTCTCTGTTTCACATGGCATGACTATACGTGTCTCTGTTTCACATGGCATGACTATACGTGTCTCTGTTTCACATGGCATGACTATACGTGTCTCTGTTTCACATGGCATGACTATACGTGTCTCTGTTTCACATGGCATGACTATACGTGTCTCTGTTTCACATGGCATGACTATACGTGTCTCTATTTCAACAGGTTTTCTGTTTACTGGACCTGTATAATACAACATAATTTATTCAGCTGTGAATTTTAATGCAAATGTCTTGTTCTTCAGCTACAATAGAAATATATTAGGGCATGCGATGTTCCCAAGAAACTAGTGAACAAGAAAAGACTTTCCCTGAACTACAGAATTCCTGACACAAGGTAAACAGGACAGTACGTACGAGATAGTCTGAGCTATAGCACCAGCAACTCCACCACAAAGCAAATTGGCGTGCGTCTTCAAAACCAGAACATCTGGATTATCCAAAGTTGGCTTTCCAAGCAGTTCAGGTGCATATTTCAGTCCTGTAGTCTTTAAGGTTTCAAAGGTAAAAAATGAAAACCCTGCAAAAAAAACCCAATAACAATATGTTATATACAGTGCCGTTATATACAGTGCCGTTATATACAGTGCCGTTATATACAGTGCCGTTATATACAGTGCCGTTATATACAGTGCCGTTATATACAGTGCCGTTATATACAACTTGCTCTTCTCACTACTGTATAGACGGTTTAGCCGGTGATATGAACATCATACAAGCACTAGCAGATTTACCACTTCATTAAAGCTGCTGCCAAATACTTACATGGTCTATAAACACAATCTCTGCAAATCTCTCGTCAGTGCACGTGCTATATCCAACAAACACAGCTACAGTCAGGTCATTACCCCATCAACCTCACTAGTACAGCATATCCGCTAGCCACTGACTAGTGCGATGTAGCCAACCTCACTAGTACACCATATCAGCTAGCCACTGACTAGTGCAATGTAGCCAACCTCACTAGTACATCATATCAGCTAGCCACTGACTAGTGCGATGTAGCCAACCTCACTAGTACACCATATCAGCTAGCCACTGACTAGTGCAATGTAGCCAACCTCACTAGTACAGCATATCAGCTAGCCACTGACTAGTGCGATGTAGCCAACCTCACTAGTACAGCATATCAGCTAGCCACTGACTAGTGCGATGTAGCCAACCTCACTAGTACATCATATCAGCTAGCCACTGACTAGTGAGATGTAGCCAACCTCACTAGTACAGCATATCAGCTAGCCACTGACTAGTGCGATGTAGCCAACCTCACTAGTACATCATATCAGATAGCCACTGACTAGTGAGATGTAGCCAACCTCACTCGTACAGCATATCAGCTAGCCACTGACTAGTAAGATGTAGCCAACCTCACTAGTACATCATATCAGCTAGCCACTGACTAGTAAGATGTAGCCAACCTCACTAGTACATCATATCAGCTAGCCACTGACTAGTGCGATGAAGCCAACCTCACTAATACATAATATTAGCTAGCCACTGACTAGTAAGATGTAGCCAACCTCACTAGTACATCATATCAGCTAGCCACTGACTAGTGCGATGAAGCCAACCTCACTAATACATAATATTAGCTAGCCACTGACTAGTAAGATGTAGCCAACCTCACTAGTACATCATATCAGCTAGCCACTGACTAGTGAGATGTAGCCAACCTCACTAGTACATCATATTAGCTAGCCACTGACTAGTGCGATGTAGCCAACCTCACTAGTACATCATATTAGCTAGCCACTGACTAGTGAGATGTAGCCAACCTCACTAGTACATCATATTAGCTAGCCACTGACTAGTGCGATGTAGCCAACCTCACTAGTACATCATATCTGCTAGCCACTGACTAGTGAGATGTAGCCAACCTCACTAGTACATCATATCAGCTAGCCACTGACTAGTGCGATGAAGCCAACCTTACTATTACACCATATCAGCTAGCCACTGACTAGTGCGATGAAGCCAACCTCACTAGTACACCATATCAGCTAGCCACTGACTAGTGCGATGAAGCCAACCTCACTAGTACAGCATATCAGCTAGCCACTGACTAGTGCGATGAAGCCAACCTTACTATTACACCATATCAGCTAGCCACTGACTAGTGCGATGAAGCCAACCTCACTAGTACACCATATCAGCTAGCCACTGACTAGTGCGATGAAGCCAACCTCACTAGTACAGCATATCAGCTAGCCACTGACTAGTGAGATGTAGCCAACCTCACTAGTACACCATATCAGCTAGCCACTAACTAGTGAGATGTAGCCAACCTCACTAGTACATTATATAAGCTAGCCACTGACTAGTGAGATGTGGCCAACCTCACTAGTACATCATATCAGCTAGCCACTGACTAGTGAGATGTAGCCAACCTCAAAAGTACACCATATCAGCTAGCCACCGACTAGTGAGATGTGGCCAACCTCACTAGTACATCATATCAGCTAGCCACTGACTAGTGAGATGTAGCCAACCTCACTAGTACATCATATCAGCTAGCCACTGACTAGTGAGATGTAGCCAACCTCACTAGTACACCATATCAGCTAGCCAATGACTAGTGAGATGTAGCCAACCTCACTAGCACAGCATATCAGCTAGCCACTGACTAGTGAGATGTAGCCACTAGTACACCATATCAGCTAGCCAATGACTAGTGAGATGTAGCCAACCTCACTAGTACAGCATATCAGCTAGCCACTGACTAGTGAGATGTAGCCAACCTCACTAGTACACCATATCAGCTAGCCACTGATCAGCAAGATGTAGCCAACCTCACTAGTACATCATATCAGCTAGCCACTGACTAGTGAGATGTAGCCAACCTCACTAGTACACCATATCAGCTAGCCAATGACTAGTGAGATGTAGCCAACCTCACTAGCACAGCATATCAGCTAGCCACTGACTAGTGCGATGTAGCCAACCTCACTAGTACACCATATCAGCTAGCCAATGACTAGTGCGATGTAGCCAACCTCACTAGTACAGCATATCCGCTAGCCAATGACTAGTGAGATGTAGCCAACCTCACTAGCACAGCATATCAGCTAGCCACTGACTAGTGAGATGTAGCCAACCTCACTAGTACACCATATCAGCTAGCCACTGATCAGCAAGATGTAGCCAACCTCACTAGTACATCATATCAGCTAGCCACTGACTAGTGAGATGTAGCCAACCTCACTAGTACACCATATCAGCTAGCCAATGACTAGTGAGATGTAGCCAACCTCACTAGCACAGCATATCAGCTAGCCACTGACTAGTGCGATGTAGCCAACCTCACTAGTACACCATATCAGCTAGCCAATGACTAGTGCGATGTAGCCAACCTCACTAGTACAGCATATCCGCTAGCCAATGACTAGTGAGATGTAGCCAACCTCACTAGCACAGCATATCAGCTAGCCACTGACTAGTGCGATGTAGCCAACCTCACTAGTACACCATATCAGCTAGCCAATGACTAGTGCGATGTAGCCAACCTCACTAGTACAGCATATCAGCTAGCCACTGACTAGTGAGATGTAGCCAACCTCACTAGTACAGCATATCAGCTAGCCACTGACTAGTGAGATGTAGCCAACCTCACTAGTACACCATATCAGCTAGCCACTGATCAGCAAGATGTAGCCAACCTCACTAGTACATCATATCAGCTAGCCACTGACTAGTGAGATGTAGCCAACCTCACTAGTACAGCATATCAGCTAGCCACTGACTTGTGAGATGTAACCAACCTCACTAGTACATCATATCAGCTAGCCACTGACTAGTGAGATGTAGCCAACCTCACTAGTACAGCATATCAGCTAGCCACTGACTAGTGAGATGTAGCCAACCTCACTAGTACATCATATTAGCTAGCCACTGACTAGTGAGATGTAGCCAACCTCACTAGTACAGCATATCAGCTAGCCACTGACTAGTGAGATGTAGCCAACCTCACTAGTACAGCATATCAGCTAGCCACTGACTAGTGAGATGTAGCCAACCTCAATAGTACAGCATATCAGCTAGCCACTGACTTGTGAGATGTAACCAACCTCACTAGTACAGAATATCAGCTAGCCACTGACTAGTGTGATGTAGCCAACCTCACTAGTACACCATATCAGCTAGCCACTAACTAGTGCGATGAAGCCAACCTCACTAGTACATCATATCAGCTAGCCACTGACTAGTGAGATGTAGCCAACCTCACTAGTACAGCATATCAGCTAGCCACTGACTAGTGAGATGTAGCCAACCTCACTAGTACATCATATCCGCTAGCCACTGACTAGTGCGATGAAGCCAACCTTACTATTACACCATATCAGCTAGCCACTGACTAGTGCGATGAAGCCAACCTCACTAGTACACCATATCAGCTAGCCACTGACTAGTGCGATGAAGCCAACCTCACTAGTACAGCATATCAGCTAGCCACTGACTAGTGCGATGAAGCCAACCTTACTATTACACCATATCAGCTAGCCACTGACTAGTGCGATGAAGCCAACCTCACTAGTACACCATATCAGCTAGCCACTGACTAGTGCGATGAAGCCAACCTCACTAGTACAGCATATCAGCTAGCCACTGACTAGTGAGATGTAGCCAACCTCACTAGTACACCATATCAGCTAGCCACTAACTAGTGAGATGTAGCCAACCTCACTAGTACATTATATAAGCTAGCCACTGACTAGTGAGATGTGGCCAACCTCACTAGTACATCATATCAGCTAGCCACTGACTAGTGAGATGTAGCCAACCTCAAAAGTACACCATATCAGCTAGCCACCGACTAGTGAGATGTGGCCAACCTCACTAGTACATCATATCAGCTAGCCACTGACTAGTGAGATGTAGCCAACCTCACTAGTACATCATATCAGCTAGCCACTGACTAGTGAGATGTAGCCAACCTCACTAGTACACCATATCAGCTAGCCAATGACTAGTGAGATGTAGCCAACCTCACTAGTACAGCATATCAGCTAGCCACTGACTAGTGAGATGTAGCCAACCTCACTAGTACACCATATCAGCTAGCCACTGATCAGCAAGATGTAGCCAACCTCACTAGTACATCATATCAGCTAGCCACTGACTAGTGAGATGTAGCCAACCTCACTAGTACACCATATCAGCTAGCCAATGACTAGTGAGATGTAGCCAACCTCACTAGCACAGCATATCAGCTAGCCACTGACTAGTGCGATGTAGCCAACCTCACTAGTACACCATATCAGCTAGCCAATGACTAGTGCGATGTAGCCAACCTCACTAGTACAGCATATCCGCTAGCCACTGACTAGTGCGATGTAGCCAACCTCACTAGCACAGAATATCAGCTAGCCACTGACTAGTGCGATGTAGCCAACCTCACTAGCACAGAATATCAGCTAGCCACTGAGTAGTAAGATGAAGCCAACCTCACTAGTACAGCATATCAGCTAGCCACTGACTAGTGCGATGTAGCCAACCTCACTAGTACAGCATATCAGCTAGCCAATGACTAGTGAGATGTAGCCAACCTCACTAGCACAGCATATCAGCTAGCCACTGACTAGTGCGATGTAGCCAACCTCACTAGTACACCATATCAGCTAGCCACTGACTAGTGCGATGTAGCCAACCTCACTAGCACAGAATATCAGCTAGCCACTGAGTAGTAAGATGAAGCCAACCTCACTAGTACAGCATATCAGCTAGCCACTGACTAGTGCGATGTAGACAAACTCACTAGCACAGAATATCAGCTAGCCACTGAGTAGTAAGATGAAGCCAACCTCACTAGTACAGCATATCAGCTAGCCACTGACTAGTGCGATGTAGCCAAACTCACTATTACAGCATATCAGGTAGCCACTAACTAGTAAGATGAAGCCAATCTCACTGGCACAGCATATCAGCTAGCCACTGACTAGTGAGATGGAGCCAACCTCACTAGTACAGAATATCAGCTAGCCAGTGACTAGTAAGATGAAGCCAATCTCACTAGTACAGCATATCAGCTAGCCACTGACTAGTGCGATGTAGCCAACCTCACTAGCACAGCATATCAGCTAGCCACTGACTAGTGTGATGTAGCCAACCTCACTAGCACAGCATATCAGCTAGCCACTGAGTAGTAAGATGAAGCCAACCTCACTAGTACAGCATATCAGCTAGCCACTGACTAGTGCGATGTAGCCAACCTCACTAGTACAGCATATCAGCTAGCCACTGACTAGTGCGATGTAGCCAACCTTACTATTACACCATATCAGCTAGCCACTAACTAGTAAGATGAAGCCAATCTCACTAGCACAGCATATCAGCTAGCCACTGACTAGTAAGACGAAGCCAACCTCACTAGCACAGCATATCAGCTAGCCACTAACTAGTAAGATGAAGCCAATCTCACTAGCACAGCATATCAGCTAGCCACTGACTAGTAAGACGAAGCCAACCTCACTAGCACAGCATATCAGCTAGCCACTGAGTAGTAAGATGTAGCCAACCTCACTAGTACAGCATATCAGCTAGCCACTGACTAGTGCGATGTAGCCAACCTCACTAGTACAGCATATCAGCTAGCCACTGACTAGTGCGATGTAGCCAACCTTACTATTACACCATATCAGCTAGCCACTAACTAGTAAGATGAAGCCAATCTCACTAGGACAGCATATCAGCTAGCCACTAACTAGTAAGACGAAGCCAATCTCACTAGCACAGCATATCAGCTACCCACTAACTAGTAAGATGAAGCCAATCTCACTAGCACAGCATATCAGCTAGCCACTGACTAGTAAGACGAAGCCAACCTCACTAGCACAGCATATCAGCTAGCCACTAACTAGTAAGACGAAGCCAATCTCACTAGCACAGCATATCAGCTAGCCACTGACTAGTAAGACGAAGCCAACCCCACTAGCACAGCATATCAGCTAGCCACTAACTAGTAAGACGAAGCCAATCTCACTAGCACAGCATATCAGCTAGCCACTGACTAGTAAGACGAAGCCAACCTCACTAGCACAGCATATCAGCTAGCCACTGAGTAGTAAGATGAAGCCAACATCACTAGTACAGCATATCAGCTAGCCACTGACTAGTGCGATGTAGCCAACCTCACTAGTACAGCATTTCAGCTAGCCACCGACTAGTGCGATGTAGCCAACCTCACTAGTACAGCATATCAGCTAGCCACTGACTAGTGCGATGTAGCCAACCTTACTATTACACCATATCAGCTAGCCACTAACTAGTAAGATGAAGCCAATCTCACTAGCACAGCATATCAGCTAGCCACTGACTAGTGCGATGTAGCCAACCTCACTAGTACAGCATATCAGCTAGCCACTGACTAGTGTGATGTAGCCAACCTCACTAGTACAGCATATCAGCTAGCCACTAACTAGTAAGATGAAGCCAATCTCACTAGGACAGCATATCAGCTAGCCACTGACTAGTAAGACGAAGCCAACCTCACTAGCACAGCATATCAGCTAGCCACTGAGTAGTAAGATTGTAGCCAACCTCACTAGTACAGCATTTCAGCTAGCCACTAACTAGTAAGACGAAGCCAATCTCACTAGTACAGCATTTCAGCTAGCCACTAACTAGTAAGACGAAGCCAACCTCACTAGTACAGCATTTCAGCTAGCCACTAACTAGTAAGACGAAGCCAACCTCACTAGTACAGCATTTCAGCTAGCCACTGACTAGTAAGACGAAGCCAACCTCACTAGTACAGCTTATCAGCTAGCCACTGACTAGTGTGATGTAGCCAACCTCACTAGTACAGCATTTCAGCTAGCCACTAACTAGTAAGACGAAGCCAATCTCACTAGTACAGCATTTCAGCTAGCCACTAACTAGTAAGACGAAGCCAATCTCACTAGTACAGCATATCAGCTAGCCACTGACTAGTGCGATGTAGCCAACCTCACTAGTACAGCATTTCAGCTAGCCACTGACTAGTAAGACGAAGCCAATCTCACTAGTACAGCATATCAGCTAGCCACTGACTAGTGAGATGTAGCCAATCTCACTAGTACAGCATATCAGCTAGCCACTGACTAGTGCGATGTAGCCAAACTCACTATTACAGCATATCAGGTAGCCACTAACTAGTAAGATGAAGCCAATCTCACTGGCACAGCATATCAGCTAGCCACTGACTAGTGCGATGTAGCCAACCTCACTAGCACAGCATATCAGCTAGCCACTGACTAGTGCGATGTAGCCAACCTCACTAGCACAGCATATCAGCTAGCCACTGAGTAGTAAGATGAAGCCAACCTCACTAGTACAGCATATCAGCTAGCCACTGACTAGTGCGATGTAGCCAACCTCACTAGTACAGCATATCAGCTAGCCACTGACTAGTGCGATGTAGCCAACCTTACTATTACACCATATCAGCTAGCCACTAACTAGTAAGATGAAGCCAATCTCACTAGCACAGCATATCAGCTAGCCACTGACTAGTAAGACGAAGCCAACCTCACTAGCACAGCATATCAGCTAGCCACTAACTAGTAAGATGAAGCCAATCTCACTAGCACAGCATATCAGCTAGCCACTGACTAGTAAGACGAAGCCAACCTCACTAGCACAGCATATCAGCTAGCCACTGAGTAGTAAGATGTAGCCAACCTCACTAGTACAGCATATCAGCTAGCCACTGACTAGTGCGATGTAGCCAACCTCACTAGTACAGCATATCAGCTAGCCACTGACTAGTGCGATGTAGCCAACCTTACTATTACACCATATCAGCTAGCCACTAACTAGTAAGATGAAGCCAATCTCACTAGGACAGCATATCAGCTAGCCACTAACTAGTAAGATGAAGCCAATCTCACTAGGACAGCATATCAGCTAGCCACTGACTAGTAAGACGAAGCCAACCTCACTAGCACAGCATATCAGCTAGCCACTGAGTAGTAAGATGTAGCCAACCTCACTAGTACAGCATTTCAGCTAGCCACTAACTAGTAAGACGAAGCCAATCTCACTAGTACAGCATTTCAGCTAGCCACTAACTAGTAAGACGAAGCCAACCTCACTAGTACAGCATTTCAGCTAGCCACTAACTAGTAAGACGAAGCCAACCTCACTAGTACAGCATTTCAGCTAGCCACTGACTAGTAAGACGAAGCCAACCTCACTAGTACAGCTTATCAGCTAGCCACTGACTAGTGTGATGTAGCCAACCTCACTAGTACAGCATTTCAGCTAGCCACTAACTAGTAAGACGAAGCCAATCTCACTAGTACAGCATTTCAGCTAGCCACTAACTAGTAAGACGAAGCCAATCTCACTAGTACAGCATATCAGCTAGCCACTGACTAGTGCGATGTAGCCAACCTCACTAGTACAGCATTTCAGCTAGCCACTGACTAGTAAGACGAAGCCAATCTCACTAGTACAGCATATCAGCTAGCCACTGACTAGTGAGATGTAGCCAATCTCACTAGTACAGCATATCAGCTAGCCACTGACTAGTGAGATGTAGCCAACCTCACTAGTACAGCATATCAGCTAGCCACTGACTTGTGAGATGTAACCAACCTCACTAGTACATCATATCAGCTAGCCACTGACTAGTGCGATGTAGCCAACCTCACTAGTACACCATATCAGCTAGCCACTGACTAGTGAGATGTAGCCAACCTCACTAGTACATCATATCAGCTAGCCACTGACTAGTGAGATGTAGCCAACCTCACTAGTACAGCATATCAGCTAGCCACTGACTAGTGAGATGTAGCCAACCTCACTAGTACATCATATCAGCTAGCCACTGACTAGTGAGATGTAGCCAACCTCACTAGTACAGCATATCAGCTAGCCACTGACTAGTGCGATGTAGCCAACCTCACTAGTACAGCATATCAGCTAGCCACTGACTAGTGCGATGTAGCCAACCTCACTAGCACAGCATATCAGCTAGCCACTGACTAGTGTGATGTAGCCAACCTCACTAGTACAGCATATCAGCTAGCCACTGACTAGTGCGATGTAGCCAACCTTACTATTACACCATATCAGCTAGCCACTAACTAGTAAGATGAAGCCAATCTCACTAGTACAGCATATCAGCTAGCCACTGACTAGTGTGATGTAGCCAACCTCACTAGTACATCATATCAGCTAGCCACTGACTAGTGTGATGTAGCCAACCTCACTAGTACATCATATCAGCTAGCCACTGACTAGTATGATGTAGCCAACCTCACTAGTACATCATATCAGCTAGCCACTGACTAGTAAGATGTAGCCAACCTCACTAGTACAGCATTTCAGCTAGCCACTGACTAGTGAGATGTAGCCAACCTCACTAGTACATCATATCAGCTAGCCACTGACTAGTGTGATGTAGCCAACCTCACTAGTACATCATATCAGCTAGCCACTGACTAGTGTGATGTAGCCAACCTCACTAGTACAGCATTTCAGCTAGCCACTGACTAGTGAGATGTAGCCAACCTCACTAGTACATCATATCAGCTAGCCACTGACTAGTGTGATGTAGCCAACCTCACTAGTACATCATATCAGCTAGCCACTGACTAGTGAGATGTAGCCAACCTCACTAGTACACCATATCAGCTAGCCACTAACTAGTGAGATGTAGCCAACCTCACTAGTACATTATATAAGCTAGCCACTGATCAGCAAGATGTAGCCAACCTCACTAGTACACCATATCAGCTAGCCACTGACTAGTGAGATGTAGCCAACCTCACTAGTACATCATATCAGCTAGCCACTGACTAGTGCGATGTAGCCAACCTCACTAGTACAGCATATCAGCTAGCCACTGACTAGTGAGATGTAGCCAACCTCACTAGTACAGCATATCCGCTAGCCACTGACTAGTGAGATGTAGCCAACCTCACTAGTACATCATATCAGCTAGCCACTGACTAATGCGATGTAGCCAACCTCACTAGTACAGCATATCAGCTAGCCACTGACTAGTGAGATGTAGCCAACCTCACTAGTACAGCATATCCGCTAGCCACTGACTAGTGAGATGTAGCCAACCTCACTAGTACATCATATCAGCTAGCCACTGACTAGTGCGATGTAGCCAACCTCACTAGTACATCATATCCGCTAGCCACTGACTAGTGAGATGTAGCCAACCTCACTAGTACAGCATATCAGCTAGCCACTGACTAGTGAGATGTAGCCAACCTCACTAGTACAGCATATCAGCTAGCCACTGACTAGTGAGATGTAGCCAACCTCACTAGTACAGCATATCAGCTAGCCACTGACTAGTGAGATGTAGCCAACCTCACTAGTACAGCATATCAGCTAGCCACTGACTAGTGCGATGTAGCCAACCTCACTAGTACAGCATATCAGCTAGCCACTGACTAGTGAGATGTAGCCAACCTCACTAGTACATCATATCCGCTAGCCACTGACTAGTGAGATGTAGCCAACCTCACTAGTACATCATATCCGCTAGCCACTGACTAGTGAGATGTAGCCAACCTCACTAGTACATCATATCCGCTAGCCACTGACTAGTGAGATGTAGCCAAACTCACTAGTACATCATATCAGCTAGCCACTGACTAGTGAGATGTAGCCAACTTCACTAGCACAGCATATTAGCTAGCCACTGACTAGTGAGATGTAGCCAACCTCACTAGTACATCATATCAGCTAGCCACTGACTAGTGAGATGTAGCCAACCTCACTAGCACAGCATATCAGCTAGCCACTGACTAGTGCGATGTAGCCAACCTCACTAGTACAGCATATCAGCTAGCCACTGACTAGTGCGATGTAGCCAACCTCACTAGCACAGCATATCAGCTAGCCACTGACTAGTGCGATGTAGCCAACCTCACTAGTACACCATATCCGCTAGCCACTAACTAGTAATATGAAGCCAATCTCACTAGTACAGCATATCAGCTAGCCACTGACTAGTGTGATGTAGCCAACCTCACTAGTACATCATATCAGCTAGCCACTGACTAGTGTGATGTAGCCAACCTCACTAGTACATCATATCAGCTAGCCACTGACTAGTGCGATGTAGCCAACCTCACTAGTACATCATATCAGCTAGCCACTAACTAGTGTGATGTAGCCAACCTCACTAGTACAGCATTTCAGCTAGCCACTGACTAGTGCGATGTAGCCAACCTCACTAGTACAGCATTTCAGCTAGCCACTGACTAGTGAGATGTAGCCAACCTCACTAGTACATCATATCAGCTAGCCACTGACTAGTGCGATGTAGCCAACCTTACTATTACACCATATCAGCTAGCCACTGACTAGTGAGATGTAGCCAACCTCACTAGTACAGCATATCAGCTAGCCACTGACTAGTGCGATGTAGCCAACCTCATTAGTACATCATATCAGCTAGCCACTGACTAGTGAGATGTAGCCAACTTCACTAGTACATCATATTAGCTAGCCACTGACTAGTGAGATGTAACCAACCTCACTAGTACACCATATTAGCTAGCCACTGACTAGTGAGATGTAGCCAACCTCACTAGTACATCATATTAGCTAGCCACTGACTAGTGAGATGTAGCCAACCTCACTAGTACACCATATCAGCTAGCCAATGACTAGTGAGATGTAGCCAACCTCACTAGTACATCATATCAGCTAGCCACTGACTAGTGCGATGTAGCCAACCTCACTAGTACATCATATCAGCTAGCCACTAACTAGTAAGACGAAGCCAACCTCACTAGTACACCATATCAGCTAGCCAATGACTAGTGAGATGTAGCCAACCTCACTAGTACATCATATCAGCTAGCCACTGACTAGTGCGATGTAGCCAACCTCACTAGTACATCATATCAGCTAGCCACTGACTAGTGAGATGTAGCCAACCTCACTAGTACAGCATATCAGCTAGCCACTGACTAGTGAGATGTAGCCAACCTCACTAGTACATCATATCAGCTAGCCACTGACTAGTGTGATGTAGCCAACCTCACTAGTACATCATATCAGCTAGCCACTGACTAGTGCGATGTAGCCAACCTCACTAGTACATCATATCAGCTAGCCACTGACTAGTGCGATGTAGCCAACCTCACTAGTACATCATATCAGCTAGCCACTGACTAGTGCGATGTAGCCAACCTCACTAGTACAGCATTTCAGCTAGCCACTGACTAGTGAGATGTAGCCAACCTCACTAGTACAGCATATCAGCTAGCCACTAACTAGTGAGATGTAGCCAACCTCATTAGTACATCATATTAGCTAGCCACTGACTAGTGCGATGTAGCCAACCTCATTAGTACATCATATTAGCTAGCCACTGACTAGTGAGATGTAGCCAACCTCATTAGTACATCATATTAGCTAGCCACTGACTAGTGAGATGTAGCCAACCTCATTAGTACATCATATTAGCTAGCCACTGACTAGTGAGATGTAGCCAACCTCACTAGTACATCATATCAGCTAGCCACTGACTAGTGAGATGTAGCCAACCTCACTAGTACATCATATCCGCTAGCCACTGACTAGTGAGATGTAGCCAACCTCACTAGTACATCATATCAGCTAGCCACTGACTAGTGAGATGTAGCCAACCTCACTAGCACAGCATATCAGCTAGCCACTGACTAGTGCGATGTAGCCAACCTTACTATTACACCATATCAGCTAGCCACTGACTAGTGAGATGTAGCCAACCTCACTAGCACAGCATATCAGCTAGCCACTGACTAGTGAGATGTAGCCAACCTCACTAGTACACCATATCAGCTAGCCACTGACTAGTGAGATGTAGCCAACCTCACTAGTACACCATATCAGCTAGCCACTGAGTAGTGTGATGTAGCCAACCTCACTAGTACACCATATCAGCTAGCCACTGACTAGTGAGATGTAGGCAACCTCACTAGTACATCATATCCGCTAGCCACTGACTAGTGCGATGTAGCCAACCTCACTAGTACATCATATTAGCTAGCCACTGACTAGTAAGATGTAGCCAACCTCACTAGTACATCATATTAGCTAGCCACTGACTAGTAAGATGTAGCCAACCTCACTAGTACATCATATCAGCTAGCCACTGACTAGTGAGATGTAGCCAACCTCACTAGTACATCATATTAGCTAGCCACTGACTAGTGCGATGTAGCCAACCTCACTAGTACACCATATCCGCTAGCCACTAACTAGTAAGACGAAGCCAACCTCACTAGCACAGCATATCAGCTAGCCACTGACTAGTGCGATGTAGCCAACCTCACTAGTACAGCATTTCAGCTAGCCACTGACTAGTGCGATGTAGCCAACCTCACTAGTACAGCATTTCAGCTAGCCACTGACTAGTGCGATGTAGCTAACCTCACTAGTACATCATATCCGCTAGCCACTGACTAGTGCGATGTAGCCAACCTCACTAGTACAGCATTTCAGCTAGCCACTGACTAGTGCGATGTAGCCAACCTCACTAGTACAGCATTTCAGCTAGCCACTGACTAGTGCGATGTAGCCAACCTCACTAGTACAGCATTTCAGCTAGCCACTAACTAGTAAGACGAAGCCAATCTCACTAGTACAGCATATCAGCTAGCCACTGACTAGTGCGATGTAGCCAACCTCACTAGTACAGCATTTCAGCTAGCCACTGACTAGTGAGATGTAGCCAACCTCACTAGTACATCATATCAGCTAGCCACTGACTAGTGAGATGTAGCCAACCTCACTAGTACATCATATCAGCTAGCCACTGACTAGTGAGATGTAGCCAACCTCACTAGTACATCATATTAGCTAGCCACTGACTAGTGCGATGTAGCCAACCTCACTAGTACACCATATCCGCTAGCCACTAACTAGTAAGACGAAGCCAACCTCACTAGCACAGCATATCAGCTAGCCACTGACTAGTGCGATGTAGCCAACCTCACTAGTACAGCATTTCAGCTAGCCACTGACTAGTGCGATGTAGCCAACCTCACTAGTACAGCATTTCAGCTAGCCACTGACTAGTGCGATGTAGCCAACCTCACTAGTACATCATATCCGCTAGCCACTGACTAGTGCGATGTAGCCAACCTCACTAGTACAGCATTTCAGCTAGCCACTGACTAGTGCGATGTAGCCAACCTCACTAGTACAGCATTTCAGCTAGCCACTGACTAGTGCGATGTAGCCAACCTCACTAGTACAGCATTTCAGCTAGCCACTAACTAGTAAGACGAAGCCAATCTCACTAGTACAGCATATCAGCTAGCCACTGACTAGTGCGATGTAGCCAACCTCACTAGTACAGCATTTCAGCTAGCCACTAACTAGTAAGACGAAGCCAATCTCACTAGTACAGCATATCAGCTAGCCACTGACTAGTGCGATGTAGCCAACCTCACTAGTACAGCATTTCAGCTAGCCACTGACTAGTGCGATGTAGCCAACCTCCTATCTGTCTCATACTTGTGTTACACTGATGTTTAAGTCCCTAGAATAAACATTGGTGTCACACTGGATTGGAACACATTCAGAAAATGACATTACAATAAAACATATATTTGTGATACATTATTTAAAATTGTATAATATATTAAAAATGTCAAATCACAGACAGCAACAATCAGATCAAAACTTTTGAAGCCATCTCCCGAGAATATAATATTTCTAATAAATCTTTTTTTGCTTATCTACAAATTAGGCACTTTATATCTGACAATGTAGAAATCATATAAGGTTCAGGGGGCTTAGGCGAACTGGGGGACTACATTAGACTCTATCAAAAGGGCTGTCACTCGTCTTCCCCTTTATATAAAACATGTTTAACTAAATATGGTAAAGATTTTTTAGATACACTTCAGGCTAAATGGATGAACTATTACCCTGACCTCGAGGTTAGGGAGCTTAAAAATAGTATTAAATGGATTAAGAAAGCACCAATCTCCAATACATGGAAGGAATCGCACATTAAATTATTAAATAATGTTTAAATTACTCCCCAAAGATTAGCCAAGTGGAAAAAAGATGAGAATATATCATGTACCAGATGTAACTTTCTGCAAGCAGATATCATACACTGGTTTTGGTCATGTCCAAAAATAAACCAATTTTGGAAGAAAATCTTTAGAGCCTCAAATTGTAATACAGCTAAAGGATATAATCTTCCTACATACACGCTCAAATAGACAAGAAGTTAACCTGATTAATACCTGTATGATGATAGGACGTAATTTAATCTTAAAGAACTGGAAGAGCAGAGAAGCTCCTTCCCTATCCATCTTTATTAAAACAATACATACCCAGTTTAACCTAATAACCCCGCAAGAGTTAGATATCTCTTTAAGTTATTCTCTTATTTCCTTTAACAACCCAATATATGTTACGCGCTACCTACATAGCTCTGAGGCTTTTCAGTATTTAGCATTAAGAGACATTTCCCCCCCAGCTTGGGCGTTTGGTTAAACCCCTGAGGTGTATGAGGAGGTAATATGAGACAACATTCTAAGACCTGAAATACGCCCCATAAAGGAAGGAAGGGAGAAAACATAATTTATGTAAGAACTTACCTGATAAATTCATTTCTTTCATATTGGCAAGAGTCCATGAGCTAGTGACATATGGGATATACAATCCTACCAGGAGGGGCAAAGTCTCCCAAACCTCAAAATGCCTATAAATACACCCCTCACCACACCCACAATTCAGTTTAACGAATAGCCAAGAAGTGGGGTGATAAAGAAAGGAGTAGAAAGCATCAACAAAAAAATTTGGAAATAATTGTGCTTTATACAAAAAAATCATAACCACCATAAAAAAGGGTGGGCCTCATGGACTC
The DNA here is from genome assembly GCF_027579735.1 of Bombina bombina. Classification (NCBI taxonomy): domain Eukaryota; kingdom Metazoa; phylum Chordata; class Amphibia; order Anura; family Bombinatoridae; genus Bombina; species Bombina bombina. Next base: position 3,864,581 of record NC_069507.1, read on the forward strand.
TTGCCAATATGAAAGAAATGAATTTATCAGGTAAGTTCTTACATAAATTATGTTTTCTTTCATGTAATTAGCAAGAGTCCATGAGCTAGTGACATATGGGATATCAATACCCAAGATGTGGAGTCTTCCACTCAAGAGTCACAAGAGAGGAAGGGAAATAAAAATAAAAACAGCCATAATCTGCTGAAAAAAATTAATCCACAACCCAAAAATATAAGTTTATTTCATTTGAAAGAAAAAAACTTAAATCAAAAGCAGAAGAATCAAACTGAAACAGCTGCCTGAAGAACTTTTCTACCAAAAACTGCTTCCGAAGAAGCAAATACATCAAAACAGTAGAATTTAGTAAATGTATGCAAAGAGGACCAAGTCGCCACTTTGCAAATCTGATCAACTGAAGCTTCATTCTTAAAAGCCCACGAAGTGGAGACTGATCTAGTAGAATGAGCTGTAATTCTCTGAGGCGGGGCCTGACCCGACTCCAAATAAGCTTGATGAATCAAAAGTTTCAACCAAGAAGCCAAGAAAATAGCAGAAGCCTTCTGACCTTTCCTAGGACCAGAAAATAAAACAAATAGACTGGAAGTCGTCCTGAAATCTTTAGTAGCTTCCACATAATATTTCAAAGCTCTTACCACATCCAAAGAATGTAAGGATCTTTCCAAAGAATTCTTAGGATTAGGACAAAAGGAAGGGACAACAATTTCTCTACTAATGTTGTTAGAATTCACAACCTTAGGTAAAAATTGAAAAGAAGTCCGCAAAACTGCCTTATCCTGATGAAAAATCAGAAAAGGAGACTCACAAGAAAGAGCAGATAGCTCAGAAACTCTTCTAGCAGAAGAGATAGCCAAAAGGAACAACACTTTCCAAGAAAGTAGTTTAATGTCCAAAGAATGCATAGGCTCAAATGGAGGAGCCTGTAAAGCCTTCAGAACCAAATTAAGACTCGAAGGAGGAGAAATTGATTTAATGACAGGCTTAATACAAACTAAAGACTGTACAAAACAGTGACTATCAGGAAGTATAGCAATCTTTCTGTGAAATAAAACAGAAAGAGCGGAGATTTGACCTTTCAAGGAACTCTTATCCAAACCATCCTGAAGGAACTGTAAAATTCTAGGAATTCTAAAAGAATGCCAGGAGAATTTATGAGAAGAACACCATGAAATGTAAGTCTTCCAAACTCTATAATAAATCTTTCTAGAGACAGATTTACGAGCTTGTAACATAGTATTAATTACTGAGTCAGAGAAACCTCTATGACTTAGATCTAAGCGTTCAATTTCCATACCTTCAAATTTAATGATTTGAGATCCTGATGGAAAAACGGACCTTGAGATAGTAGGTCCGGCCGTAATGGAAGTGGCCAAGGCGGGCAACTGGACATCCGAACCAGATCCACATACCAAAACCTGTGTGGCCATGCTGGAGCCACCAGCAACACAAAAGACAGTTCCATGATGATTTTGGAGATCACTTTTGGAAGGAGAACTAGAGGCGGGAAGATGTAAGCAGGATGAAAACACCAAGGAAGTGTCAGTGCATCCACTGCTTCCGCCTGAACATCCCTGGACCTGGACAGGTATCTGGGAAGTTTCTTGTTTAGATGAGAGGCCATGAGATCTATCTCTGGAAGACCCCACATCTGAACAATCTGAGAAAACACATCTGGATGGAGAGACCACTCCCCTGGGTGTAAAGTCTGGCGGCTGAGATAATCCGCCTCCCAATTGTCTACATCTGGGATATGCACCGCAGAGATTAGACAGGAGCTGGATTCCGCCCAAGCAAGTATCAAAGATACTTCTTTCATAGCTTGGGGACTGTGAGTCCCACCCTGATGATTGACATAAGCCACAGTTGTGATATTGTCTGTCTGAAAACAAATGAACGGTTCTCTCTTTAGCAGAGGCCAAAACTGAAGAGCCCTGAGAATTGCACATAGTTCTAAAATATTTATTGGTACTCTCGCCTCTTGAGATTTCCAAACCCCTTGTGCTGTCAGAGATCCCCAAACAGCTCCCCAACCTGAAAGACTTGCATCTGTTCAGATCACAGTCCAGGTTGGCCGAACAAAAGAAGCCCCTTGAACCAAACGATGGTGATCTATCCACCATGTCAGAGAGTGTCGTACATTGGGATTCAAGGATATTAATTGTGATATCTTTCTATAATCCCTGCACCATTGATTCAGCATACAAAGCTGTAGAGGTCTCATGTGAAAACGAGCAAAAGGGATCGCGTCCGATGCTGCAGTCATGAGACCTAAAACTTCCATGCACATAGCCACTGAAGGGAATGACAGACTGAAGGTGCCGGCATGCTGTGACCAATTTTAAACGTCTCTTGTCTGTTAGATTCAGTGTCCATGACTCTGTCTCTATCTGGAAGCCTAAAAAGGTGACCCTTGTCTGAGGAATCAAGAAACTTTTTGGTAAATTGATCCTCCAACCATGTTTCCGAAGAAACAACACTAGTTGATTTGTGTGAGATTCTGCAGTATGTAAAGACTGAGCTAGTACCAAGATATCGTCCAAATAAGGAAACACCGCAATACCCTGTTCTCTGATTACAGATAATAGGGCACCCAGAACCTTTGAAAAGATCCTTGGAGCTGTTGCCAGGCCAAATGGAAGAGCAACACATTTGTAATGCTTGTCTAAAAAAGAGAATCTCAGAAACTGATAGTGTTCTGGATAAATCGGAATATGAAGGTATGCATCCTGCAAGTCTATTGTGGACATATAATCTACTTGCTGAACAAAAGGCAGAATAGTCCTTATAGTCACCATCTTGAAAGTTGGTACTCTTACATAACGATTCAAAATTTTCAGATCCAGAACTGGTCTGAATACATTTTCTTTCTTTGGTACAATGAATAGGTTTGAATAAAACCCCAAACTTGTTCCTGAGGAGAAACTGGCATGATTACCCCTGAAGACTCCAGGTCTGAAACACACTTCAGAAAAGCCTGAGCTTTTACTGGATTTACAGGGATGCGTGAGAGAAAAAATCTTCTCACAGGAGGTCTTACTTTGAATCCTATTCGATACCCTTGAGAGACAATGCTCTGAATCCAATGATTTTGGACAGATTTTATCCAAAAATCCTTGAAAAACCTTAATCTGCCCCCTACCAGCTGAGCTGGAATGAGGGCCGCACCTTCATGCGGACTTAGGGGCAGACTTTGGTTTCCTAAATGGCTTGGATTTATTCCAATTTGAGGAAGGCTTCCAATTGGAAGCAGATTCCTTGGGAGGAGGATTGAGTTTTTGTTCCTTATTCTGACGAAAGGAACGAAAACGTTTTGAAGCCTTAGATTTGCCCTTAGGTTTTTTATCCTGAGGCTGAAAAACTCCTTTTCCTCCAGTGATAGTTGAAATAATAGAATCCAACTGAGAACCAAATAAATTATTACCTTGGAAAGAAAGAGATAGTAATCTAGATTTTGATGCCATATCAGCATTCCAAGATTTAAGCCACAAAGCTCTTCTAGCTAATACAGCTAAAGACATGGATCTAACATCAATTTTGATAATATCAAAAATGGCATCACAAATAAAATGATTAGCATGTTGCAGTAAGCGAGTAATATGTCAGGATCCAATTCTCGTTGCGCTAAATTCTCCAACCAAAAAGTTGAGACAGCCGCAACATCAGCCAAAGAAATAGCAGGTCTGAGAAGATGACCTGAATATAAATAGGCCTTACTTAGATAAGATTCAAGCTTCCTATCTAAAGGATCCTTAAAGGAAGTACTATCTTCCATAGGAATAGTGGTACGTTTAGCAAGAGTAGAAATAGCCCCATCAACTTTGGGGATTTTTTCCCAAAACTCTATAGATTTTGCTGGTAAAGGATACAATTTTTTAAACCTTGAAGAAGGAATAAAAGAAGTACCTGGCTTATTCCATTCCCTAGAAATCATATCAGAAATAGCCTCAGGAATAGGGAAAACCCCTGGGGAAACCACAGGAGGTTTAAAAACAGCATTTAAACGTTTATTAGACTGAACGTCAATAGGACTGGTTACCTCAATATCCAAAGTAATTAACACTTCTTTTAATAAAGAACGCATATACTCTATTTTAAATAAATAAGTAGATTTGTCAATGTCTGAGGAAGGATCTTCTGAATCAGATAGATCCTCATCAGAAGAGGATAAATTATTATGTAGCTGGTCATTTGAAATTTCATCAGCTAAATGAGAAGTTTTAAAAGACCTTTTATGTTTATTAGAAGGTGGAAATGCAGACAAAGCCTTCAGAATAGAATCAGAAACAAATTCTTTAAAATTTACAGGTATATCATGTACATTAGAAGTTGAAGGAACTGCAACTGGCAATGTACTATTACTGATGGAAACACTATCTGTATGTAAAAGTTTATCATGACAATTATTACAAATGACATTTGGTGGAATAATTTCTACACTTTTACAACAAATGCACTTAGCTTTGGTAGAACCAATGTCAGGCAGCAATGTTCCAGCAGAAACTTCAGAGACAGGATCAGATTGGGACATCTTGCTCAATGTAAGAGAAAAAACAACATATAAAGCAAAATTATCTATTTCCTTATATGACAGTTTCAGGAATGGGAAAAAATGCAAAAGCATAGGCCTCTGATAGAGAAAAAAGCAAGAGGCAAACATCAATGGGGTATTGAAATAATGAAAAAAAATTGGCGCCAAGTATGACGCACAACATAACGTAAACTTTTTTGGCGCCAAAAATAACCGGAAATGACACACTCGCGTCACTAATGATGCCGCCGTGTGAAAGGTCTCGGCATCACGTATGACGCCGGAAATGAAGTTGCGTCATAAACTTGTTTTTTCGCGCCAAAAAACAGAATTTATGCTTACCTGATAAATTACTTTCTCCAACGGTGTGTCCGGTCCACGGCGTCATCCTTACTTGTGGGATATTCTCTTCCCCAACAGGAAATGGCAAAGAGCCCAGCAAAGCTGGTCACATGATCCCTCCTAGGCTCCGCCTACCCCAGTGATTCGACCGACGTACAGGAGGAAATATGCATAGGAGAAACCATATGATACCGTGGTGACTGTAGTTAGAGAAAATAATTCATCAGACCTGATTAAAAAAACCAGGGCGGGCCGTGGACCGGACACACCGTTGGAGAAAGTAATTTATCAGGTAAGCATAAATTCTGTTTTCTCCAACATAGGTGTGTCCGGTCCACGGCGTCATCCTTACTTGTGGGAACCAATACCAAAGCTTTAGGACACGGATGAAGGGAGGGAGCAAATCAGGTCACCTAAATGGAAGGCACCACGGCTTGCAAAACCTTTCTCCCAAAAATAGCCTCCGAAGAAGCAAAAGTATCAAATTTGTAAAATTTGGCAAAAGTGTGCAGTGAAGACCAAGTCGCTGCCTTACATATCTGGTCAACAGAAGCCTCGTTCTTGAAGGCCCATGTGGAAGCCACAGCCCTAGTGGAGTGAGCTGTGATTCTTTCAGGAGGCTGCCGTCCGGCAGTCTCATAAGCCGATCGGATAATGCTTTTAAGCCAAAAAGAAAGAGAGGTAGAAGTTGCTTTTTGACCTCTCCTTTTACCAGAATAAACAACAAACAAAGAAGATGTTTGTCTGAAATCTTTAGTAGCCTCTAAATAGAATTTTAGAGCACGGACTACGTCCAAATTGTGTAACAAACGTTCCTTCTTTGAAACTGGATTCGGACACAAAGAAGGTACAACTATCTCCTGGTTAATATTTTTGTTGGAAACAACTTTCGGAAGAAAACCAGGCTTAGTACGCAAAACCACCTTATCTGCATGGAACACCAGATAGGGCGGAGAACACTGCAGAGCAGATAACTCTGAAACTCTTCTAGCAGAAGAAATTGCAACCAAAAACAAAACTTTCCAAGATAATAACTTAATATCTACGGAATGTAAGGGTTCAAACGGAACCCCTTGAAGAACTGAAAGAACTAGATTTAGACTCCAGGGAGGAGTCAAAGGTCTGTAAACAGGCTTGATTCTAACCAGAGCCTGAACAAACGCTTGAACGTCTGGCACAGCTGCCAGCCTTTTGTGAAGTAAAACAGATAAAGCAGAGATCTGTCCCTTCAGAGAACTTGCAGATAATCCTTTCTCCAAACCTTCTTGTAGAAAGGATAAAATCTTAGGAATTTTTATCTTGTTCCATGGGAATCCTTTAGATTCACACCAACAGATATATTTTTTCCATATTTTATGGTAATTTTTTCTAGTTACAGGCTTTCTAGCCTGAATCAGAGTATCTATTACAGAATCTGAAAACCCACGCTTTGATAAAATCAAGCGTTCAATCTCCAAGCCGTCAGTTGGAGGGAAACCAGATTCGGATGTTCGAATGGACCTTGAACAAGAAGGTCCTGTCTCAAAGGTAGCTTCCATGGTGGAGCCGATGACATATTCACCAGGTCTGCATACCAAGTCCTGCGTGGCCACGCAGGAGCTATCAAGATCACCGAAGCCCTCTCCTGATTGATCCTGGCTACCAGCCTGGGAATGAGAGGAAACGGTGGGAATACATAAGCTAGGTTGAAGGTCCAAGGTGCTACTAGTGCATCTACTAGAGTCGCCTTGGGATCCCTGGATCTGGACCCGTAGCAAGGAACCTTGAAGTTCTGACGAGAGGCCATCAGATCCAAGTCTGGAATGCCCCATAATTGAGTTATTTGGGCAAAGATTTCCGGATGGAGTTCCCACTCCCCCGGATGGAATGTCTGACGACTCAGAAAATCCGCTTCCCAATTTTCCACTCCTGGGATGTGGATTGCAGACAAGTGGCAGGAGTGATCCTCCGCCCATTGAATTATCTTGGTCACTTCCTCCATCGCCAGGGAACTCCTTGTTCCCCCCTGATGGTTGATATATGCAACAGTCGTCATGTTGTCTGATTGAAACCTTATGAATTTGGCCTTTGCTAGTTGAGGCCAAGCTTTGAGAGCATTGAATATCGCTCTCAGTTCCAGAATGTTTATCGGGAGAAGAGATTCTTCCCGAGACCAAAGACCCTGAGCTTTCAGGGGTTACCAGACCGCGCCCCAGCCCACCAGACTGGCGTCGGTCGAGACAATGACCCACTCTGGTCTGCGGAAGCTCATTCCCTGTGACAGATTGTCCAGGATCAGCCACCAACAGAGTGAATCTCTGGTCTTTTGATCTACTTGAATCGTCGGAGACAAGTCTGTATAATCCCCATTCCACTGTCTGAGCATGCACAGTTGTAATGGTCTTAGATGAATTCGTGCAAAAGGAACTATGTCCATTGCTGCAACCATCAATCCTATTACTTCCATGCACTGCGCTATGGAAGGACGAAGAACAGAATGAAGTACTTGACAAGAGCTTAGAATTTTTGATTTTCTGACCTCTGTCAGAAAAATCCTCATTTCTAAGGAATCTATTATTGTTCCCAAGAAGGGAACTCTTGTTGACGGGGACAGAGAACTTTTTTCTTTGTTCACTTTCCATCCGTGAGATCTGAGAAAGGCTAGGACGATGTCCGTATGAGCCTTTGCTTTTGACAGAGACGACGCTTGAATCAGGATGTCGTCCAAGTAAGGTACTACTGCAATGCCCCTTGGTCTTAGAACCGCTAGAAGGGACCCTAGTACCTTTGTGAAAATTCTCGGAGCAGTGGCTAATCCGAATGGAAGTGCCACAAACTGGTAATGCTTGTCCAGAAAAGCGAACCTTAGGAACTGATGATGTTCCTTGTGGATAGGAATATGTAGGTACGCATCCTTTAAATCCACCGTGGTCATAAATTGACCTTCCTGGATGGTGGGAAGGATCGTTCGAATGGTTTCCATTTTGAACGATGGAACCCTGAGAAATTTGTTTAGGATCTTGAGATCTAAAATTGGTCTGAATGTTCCCTCTTTTTTGGGAACTATGAACAGGTTGGAGTAAAACCCCATCCCTTGTTCTCCTATTGGAACTGGATGAATTACTCCCATCTTTAACAGGTCTTCTACACAATGTAAGAATGCCTGTCTTTTTATTTGGTATGAAGATAATTGAGACCTGTGGAACCTTCCCCTTGGGGGTAGTTCCTTGAATTCCAGGAGATAACCCTGAGAAACTATTTCTAGTGCCCAAGGATCCTGAACATCTCTTGCCCAAGCCTGAGCAAAGAGAGAAAGTCTGCCCCCCACCAGATCCGGTCCCGGATCGGGGGCCATCCCTTCATGCTGTTTTGGTAGCAGTGGCAGGCTTCTTGGCCTGCTTACCCTTGTTCCAGCCTTGCATCGGTCTCCAGGCTGGTTTGGGTTGTGAAGTATTACCCTCTTGCTTAGAGGATGTAGAATTAGAGGCTGGTCCGTTTCTGCGAAAGGGATGAAAATTAGGCTTATTTTTAGCCTTAAAAGACCTATCCTGAGGGAGGGCGTGGCCCTTTCCCCCGGTGATGTCTGAAAAATCTCTTTCAAATCAGGACCAAACAGTGTTTTACCCTTGAAAGGGATGTTAAGCAATTTTGTCTTGGAAGACACATCCGCTGACCAAGACTTTAGCCAAAGCGCTCTGCGCGCCACGATAGCAAACCCTGAATTTTTCGCCGCTAATCTAGCTAATTGCAAAGCGGCATCTAAAATAAAAGAGTTAGCCAATTTAAGTGCTTGAACTCTGTCCATAACCTCCTCATACGAAGATTCTTTATTGAGCGACTTTTCTAGTTCTTCAAACCAGAAACACGCTGCCGTAGTGACAGGAACAATGCATGAAATTGGTTGTAGAAGGTAACCTTGTTGAACAAACATCTTTTTAAGCAAACCCTCTAATTTTTTATCCATAGGATCTTTGAAAGCACAACTATCTTCTATAGGAATAGTAGTGCGTTTGTTTAGAGTAGAGACCGCCCCCTCGACCTTGGGGACTGTCTGCCATAAGTCCTTTCTGGGGTCGACTATAGGAAATAATTTTTTAAACATAGGGGGAGGAACAAAAGGTATGCCGGGCCTTTCCCACTCCTTATTTACTATGTCCGCCACCCGCTTGGGTATAGGAAAAGCATCGGGGGGCACCGGAACCTCTAGGAACTTGTCCATCTTACATAATTTCTCTGGAATGACCAAACTGTCACAATCATCCAGAGTAGATAATACCTCCTTAAGCAGTGCCCGGAGATGTTCTAATTTAAATTTAAATGTTACAACATCAGGTTCAGCTTGTTGAGAAATTTTTCCTGAATCTGAAATTTCTCCCTCAGACAAAACCTCCCTCCTGACCCCTTCAGATTGGTGTGAGGGTATGTCAGAACAGTTATCATCAGCGTCCTCTTGCTCTTCAGTGTTTAAAACAGAGCAATCGCGCTTTCTCTGATAAGTAGGCATCTTGGATAAAATGTTAGCAATAGAATTATCCATTACAGCCATTAATTGTTGCATGGTAATAAGTATTGGCGCACTAGATGTACTAGGGGCCTCTTGTGTGGGCAAAACTGGTGTAGACACAGAAGGGGACGATGCAGTATCATGCTTACTCCCCTCATTTGAGGAATCATCTTGGGCAATATCATTATCTGTGGCATCATTGTCCCTACTTTGTTTGGACACTATGGCACAATCATCACATATATTTAAATGGGGAGAAACCTTGGTTTTCATACATATAGAACATCGCTTATCTGATGGTTCAGACATGTTAAACAGGCTTAAACTTGTCAACAAAGCACAAAAAAGTTTTAAAATAAAACAGTTACTGTCACTTTAAATTTTAAACTGAACACACTTTATTACTGAATATGTGAAAAAATATGAAGGAATTGTTCAAAATTCACCAAAATTTCACCACAGTGTCTTAAAGCCTTAAAAGTATTGCACACCAAATTTGAAAGCTTTAACCCTTAAAATAACGGAACCGGAGCCGTTTTTACATTTAACCCCTATACAGTCCCAGGTATCTGCTTTGCTGAGACCCAACCAAGCCCAGAGGGGAATACGATACCAAATGACGCCTTCTATAAGCTTTTTCAGTGGTTCTTAGCTCCTCACACATGCATCTGCATGCCTTGCTTCTCCAAAAACAACTGCGCATTAGTGGCGCGAAAATGAGGCTCTGCCTATGACTAGAAAAGGCCCCCAGTGAAAAAGGTGTCCAATACAGTGCCTGCCGTTTTTTTAAAACAATCCCCAAGATTATAATAACTATTAAGAGTTATAATCTGCAAAATATGCTTAGCAAACTAATCGTTTTAGCCCAGAAAAATGTCTACCAGTTTTTTAAGCCCTTATGAAGCCCTTTATTCTTTTACTTAATCTAAGAAAATGGCTTACCGGTCCCCATAGGGGAAATGACAGCCTTCCAGCATTACATAGTCTTGTTAGAAATGTGGCCAGTCATACCTCAAGCAGAAAAGTCTGCCAACTGTTTCCCCCAACTGAAGTTACTTCATCTCAACAGTCCTGTGTGGAAACAGCAATCGATTTTAGTAACGTTTGCTAAAATCATCTTCCTCTCACAAACAGAAATCTTCTTCTCTTTTCTGTTTCAGAGTAAATAGTACATACCAGCACTATTTTAAAATAACAAACACTTGATTGAAGGATAAAAACTACTACATTTAAACACCAAAAAACTCTTAACCATCTCCGTGGAGATGTTGCCTGTGCAACGGCAAAGAGAATGACTGGGGTAGGCGGAGCCTAGGAGGGATCATGTGACCAGCTTTGCTGGGCTCTTTGCCATTTCCTGTTGGGGAAGAGAATATCCCACAAGTAAGGATGACGCCGTGGACCGGACACACCTATGTTGGAGAAATATTTTTGCGACAAGAATGACGCAATAAAGTTTAGCATTTGACGTACCCGCAGGCCTAATACCCGCAATAGCAAGAAGTAGTCAATTGAAAAAAGACTAAACCCCAGGTAAGAAATACATTTTTTAAAATGTTTAAATTCCCCAAATATGAAACTAACAGTCTGCTGAAGGAAATACATGAACCTGACTCATGGGAAATATAAGTACAATACATATATTTAGAACTTTATATAAATGCATAAAGTGCCAAACCATAGCTGAGGTGTCTTAAGTAATGAAAACATACTTACCAAAAGACACCCATCCACATATAGCAGATAGCCAAACCAGTACTAAAACAGTTATCAGTAGAGGTAATAGTAAATTGAGAGTATATCGTCGATCTGAAAAGGGAGGTAGGAGATGAATCTCTACGACCGATAACAGAGAACCTATGAAATAGACCCCGTTAGGGAAATCATCGAATTCAAATAAGTGATACTCCCTTCACGTCCCTCTGACATTCGCTGTACTCTGAGAGGAATCTGGCTTCAACAATGCTGAGAAGCGCATATCAACGTAGAAATCTTAGCACAAACTTACTTCACCACCTCCATAGGAGGCAAAGTTTGTAAAACTGAATTGTGGGTGTGGTGAGGGGTGTATTTATAGGCATTTTGAGGTTTGGGAAACTTTGTCCCTCCTGGTAGGATTGTATATCCCATACGTCACTAGCTCATGGACTCTTGCCAATTACATGAAAGAAAGAGGAACAAATAGTTATTCCTTGGGAGAGGAAGGGGGAAAGTGCCACTGATATTCCGATATATCTTTCTTGTTCTACTTCTGAGATTTCGGAAACTCAAGTGACCCTGACTGGATAGTAACTAAGTTTTACGGATATTCCTTATAAAGGTAGAAAAAGAAGGGGAGGGTTCCACTAATGTGTTTGTTTTTTCCTCTTTTTTAGTTATAAAATCTGAAAAACTCCAACGGTGTATACTTTAGTGCTTGTTTATCTCTGGTAAAAGAGAATATCCTAGAGCGATGCAATGACACCGATGTTATTCTATGTGGCCTTGGGTGGCTGTTTATTTGTTAGGCTGTTTATCATGTGGGACCAAAACTCTGTTAAGATTTATTCAATGGTTTGGGGGGTTTTGCGTTTTGATGCCCTGCGTGGCTATTCACTTTCCATCTTGTATATTTCCATACCCTGTTGGATTAATAAAATAAATTTGGGGAAAAAAAATGTAGAGGATTTTAGATGTGTTACGGCTGCTAAACGCTTTCTCCGCATGTTATCACCTGATAGGTCGGGTTATTTTAATATCGGCACATTTTTATCTTTGGCTTTTTGTGGACAGCACAACCTGAAGTACCAGATGTATCCTGAGTTCTGCCTATTCTAGGTATTCTTCTCTAACATTTGTGCCTTACCCCTAAGAGCCCAACCGCCATTGGTAAATTATTCTAGAAGTTGTACAGTCATTGTGTTCTTGTTATGAATACTTTTATTTTCTTGCAGTGATATACAGCTGTACAATAAATACACAAAATGCTTTGCACTATAATCTGGTATAAGATGGGTACCTGCATAGGGTGCCATCCCTATAATTGTGGGCACAAGTCCTCTGTAAAATCCTCTGACACCACCTTCCTACAAAAATACAAAGGTAAAATAAGTAATTGCGCTTCACAAAACGAAAATAAGCACTGTGAGAAGTACCATATGTGTCACATATCCCCGTGTATGAAACCAACAAGTCCCAGGAACCAATGCACTTAAAATTCCTGTTCTGTTTACTAACATTTTGTTTTTTTTCTACATTTGTATAAAATCTACGTGTGGGATTCCTACATATATACGTATCATCTATACGTGTATACATATATATACATTGGTTTTCTACTACATATATACGTATCATCTATACGTGTATAAATATATATACATTGGTTTTCTACTACATATATACGTATCATCTATACGTGTATAAATATATATACATTGGTTTTCTACTACATATATACGTATCATCTATACGTGTATACATATATATACATTGGTTTTCAACATTTGTATAAAATCTACGTGTGGGATTCCTACATATATACGTATCATCTATACGTGTATAAATATATATACATTGGTTTTCTACTACATATATACGTATCATCTATACGTGTATACATATATATACATTGGTTTTCAACATTTGTATATCTTCAACGAGTTGGTTTTCTACATATACATATATTCTATGTGTTGGTTTCCTACTACATATATACGTATCATCTATACGTGTATACATATCTATACGTTGGTTTTCTACATATGTATATCATCCATGTGTTGGTGACTTCTCAGTCTCAGATCACTGTATACACTTTATATGGTACAGTACTCACACACCTGCACTTAGCTCCTCAGTCTCAGATCACTGTATACACTTTATATGGCACAGTACTCACACACCTGCACTTAGCTCCTCAGTCTCAGATCACTGTATACACTTTATATGGTACAGTACTCACACACCTGCACTTAGCTCCTCAGTCTCAGATCACTGTATACACTTTATATGGTACAGTACTCACACACCTGCACTTAGTTCCTCAGTCTCACATCACTGTATACACTTTATATGGTACAGTACTCACACACCTGCACTTAGCTCCTCAGTCTCAGATCACTGTATACAGTTTATATGGTACAGTACTCACACACCTGCACTTAGCTCCTCAGTCTCAGATCACTGTATACACTTTATATGGTACAGTACTCACACACCTGCACTTAGCTCCTCAGTCTCAGATCACTGTATACAGTTTATATGGTACAGTACTCACACAACTGCACTTAGCTCCTCAGTCTCAGATCACTGTATACACTTTATATGGTACAGTACTCACACACCTGCACTTAGCTCCTCAGTCTCAGATCACTGTATACACTTTATATGGCACAGTACTCACACACCTGCACTTAGCTCCTCAGTCTCAGATCACTGTATACACTTTATATGGTACAGTACTCACACACCTGCACTTAGCTCCTCAGCCTCAGATCACTGTATACACTTTATATGGTACAGTACTCACACACCTGCACTTAGCTCCTCAGTCTCAGATCACTGTATACACTTTATATGGTACAGTACTCACACACCTGCACTTAGCTCCTCAGCCTCAGATCACTGTATACACTTTATATGGTACAGTACTCACACACCTGCACTTAGCTCCTCAGCCTCACTGTATACACTTTATATGGTACAGTACTCACACACCTGCACTTAGCTCCTCAGCCTCAGATCACTGTATACACTTTATATGGTACAGTACTCACACACCTGCACTTAGCTCCTCAGCCTCAGATCACTGTATACACTTTATATGGTACAGTACTCACACACCTGCACTTAGCTCCTCAGCCTCAGATCACTGTATACACTTTATATGGCACAGTACTCACACACCTGCACTTAGCTCCTCAGTCTCAGATCACTGTATACACTTTATATGGTACAGTACTCACACACCTGCACTTAGCTCCTCAGCCTCAGATCACTGTATACACTTTATATGGTACAGTACTCACACACCTGCACTTAGCTCCTCAGTCTCACATCACTGTATACACTTTATATGGTACAGTACTCACACACCTGCACTTAGTTCCTCATCTCACATCACTGTATACACTTTATATGGTACAGTACTCACACAACTGCACTTCAGCTCCTCAGTCTCACATCACGTATACACTTTATATGGTACAGTACTCACACACCTGCACTTAGCTCTCAGTCTCACATCACTGTATACACTTTATATGGTACAGTACTCACACACCTGCAATTAGCTTCCTGCAGCCTCATCACTGTATCACTTTGGCCTCAGTACCACACACCTGCACTCACTAACACTTTATATGGTACAGTACTCACACACCTGCACTTAGCTCCTCAGTCTCAGATCACTGTATACACTTTATATGGTACAGTACTCACACACCTGCACTTAGCTCCTCAGCCTCAGATCACTGTATACACTTTATATGGTACAGTACTCACACACCTGCACTTAGCTCCTCAGCCTCACTGTATACACTTTATATGGTACAGTACTCACACACCTGCACTTAGCTCCTCAGCCTCAGATCACTGTATACACTTTATATGGTACAGTACTCACACACCTGCACTTAGCTCCTCAGCCTCAGATCACTGTATACACTTTATATGGTACAGTACTCACACACCTGCACTTAGCTCCTCAGCCTCAGATCACTGTATACACTTTATATGGCACAGTACTCACACACCTGCACTTAGCTCCTCAGTCTCAGATCACTGTATACACTTTATATGGTACAGTACTCACACACCTGCACTTAGCTCCTCAGCCTCAGATCACTGTATACACTTTATATGGTACAGTACTCACACACCTGCACTTAGCTCCTCAGTCTCACATCACTGTATACACTTTATATGGTACAGTACTCACACACCTGCACTTAGTTCCTCAGTCTCACATCACTGTATACACTTTATATGGTACAGTACTCACACACCTGCACTTAGCTCCTCAGTCTCACATCACTGTATACACTTTATATGGTACAGTACTCACACACCTGCACTTAGCTCCTCAGTCTCACATCACTGTATACACTTTATATGGTACAGTACTCACACACCTGCACTTAGCTCCTCAGCCTCAGATCACTGTATACACTTTATATGGCACAGTACTCACACACCTGCACTTAGCTCCTCAGTCTCACTGTATACACTTTATATGGTACAGTACTCACACACCTGCACTTAGCTCCTCAGTCTCAGATCACTGTATACAGTTTATATGGCACAGTACTCACACACCTGCACTTAGCTCCTCAGCCTCACATCACTGTATACACTTTATATGGCACAGTACTCACACACCTGCACTTAGCTCATTAGCCTCAGATCACTGTATACACTTTATATGGTACAGTACTCACACCTGCACTTAGCTCCTCAGTCTCAGATCACTGTATACACTTTATATGGTACAGTACTCACACACCTGCACTTAGCTCCTCAGCCTCAGATCACTGTATACACTTTATATAGTACAGTACTCACACACCTGCACTTAGCTCCTCAGCCTCAGATCACTGTATACACTTTATATGGTACAGTACTCACACACCTGCACTTAGCTCCTCAGCCTCAGATCACTGTATACACTTTATATGGTACAGTACTCACACACCTGCACTTAGCTCCTCAGCCTCACATCACTGTATACAGTTTATATGGTACAGTACTCACACACCTGCACTTAGCTCCTCAGTCTCAGATCACTGTATACACTTTATATGGTACAGTACTCACACACCTGCACTTAGCTCCTCAGCCTCAGATCACTGTATACAGTTTATATGGTACAGTACTCACACCTGCACTTAGCTCCTCAGCCTCAGATCACTGTATACACTTTATATGGTACAGTACTCACACACCTGCACTTAGCTCCTCAGCCTCAGATCACTGTATACACTTTATATGGCACAGTACTCACACACCTGCACTTAGCTCCTCAGCCTCAGATAACTGTATACACTTTATATGGCACAGTACTCACAGACCTGCACTTAGCTCCTCAGTCTCAGATCACTGTATACACTTTATATGGTACAGTACTCACACACCTGCACTTAGCTCCTCAGTCTCAGATCACTGTATACACTTTATATGGTACAGTACTCACACACCTGCACTTAGCTCCTCAGTCTCAGATCACTGTATACACTTTATATGGTACAGTACTCACACACCTGCACTTAGTTCCTCAGTCTCAGATCACTGTATACACTTTATATGGTACAGTACTCACACACCTGCACTTAGCTCCTCAGCCTCAGATCACTGTATACACTTTATATGGTACAGTACTCACACACCTGCACTTAGCTCCTCAGTCTCAGATCACTGTATACACTTTATATGGTACAGTACTCACACACCTGCACTTAGCTCCTCAGTCTCAGATCACTGTATACACTTTATATGGTACAGTACTCACACACCTGCACTTAGTTCCTCAGTCTCAGATCACTGTATACACTTTATATGGCACAGTACTCACACACCTGCACTTAGCTCCTCAGCCTCAGATCACTGTATACACTTTATATGGTACAGTACTCACACACCTGCACTTAGCTCCTCAGTCTCACATCACTGTATACACTTTATATGGCACAGTACTCACACACCTGCACTTAGCTCCTCATTCTCAGATCACTGTATACACTTTATATAGTACAGTACTCACACACCTGCACTTAGCTCCTCAGCCTCAGATCACTGTATACACTTTATATGGTACAGTACTCACACACCTGCACTTAGCTCCTCAGCCTCAGATCACTGTATACACTTTATATGGTACAGTACTCACACACCTGCACTTAGCTCCTCAGTCTCAGATCACTGTATACACTTTATATGGTACAGTACTCACACACCTGCACTTAGCTCCTCAGCCTCAGATCACTGTATACACTTTATATGGTACAGTACTCACACACCTGCACTTAGCTCCTCAGTCTCAGATCACTGTATACACTTTATATGGTACAGTACTCACACACCTGCACTTAGCTCCTCAGTCTCAGATCACTGTATACACTTTATATGGTACAGTACTCACACACCTGCACTTAGCTCCTCAGTCTCAGATCACTGTATACACTTTATATGGCACAGTACTCACACACCTGCACTTAGCTCCTCAGCCTCAGATAACTGTATACACTTTATATGGCACAGTACTCACAGACCTGCACTTAGCTCCTCAGTCTCACATCACTGTATACACTTTATATGGTACAGTACTCACACACCTGCACTTAGCTCCTCAGCCTCACATCACTGTATACACTTTATATGGTACAGTACTCACACACCTGCACTTAGCTCCTCAGCCTCAGATCACTGTATACACTTTATATGGTACAGTACTCACACACCTGCACTTAGCTCCTCAGTCTCACATCACTGTATACAGTTTATATGGTACAGTACTCACACACCTGCACTTAGCTCCTCAGCCTCAGATCACTGTATACACTTTATATGGTACAGTACTCACACACCTGCACTTAGCTCCTCAGTCTCAGATCACTGTATACAGTTTATATGGTACAGTACTCACACAACTGCACTTAGCTCCTCAGTCTCAGATCACTGTATACACTTTATATGGTACAGTACTCACACACCTGCACTTAGTTCCTCAGCCTCAGATCACTGTATACACTTTATATGGCACAGTACTCACACACCTGCACTTAGCTCCTCAGCCTCAGATCACTGTATACACTTTATATGGTACAGTACTCACACACCTGCACTTAGTTCCTCAGTCTCACATCACTGTATACACTTTATATGGTACAGTACTCACACACCTGCACTTAGTTCCTCAGTCTCACATCACTGTATACACTTTATATGGTACAGTACTCACACACCTGCACTTAGTTCCTCAGTCTCACATCACTGTATACACTTTATATGGTACAGTACTCACACACCTGCACTTAGTTCCTCAGTCTCACATCACTGTATACACTTTATATGGTACAGTACTCACACACCTGCACTTAGCTCCTCAGCCTCACATCACTGTATACACTTTATATGGTACAGTACTCACACACCTGCACTTAGCTCCTCATTCTCAGATCACTGTATACACTTTATATAGTACAGTACTCACACACCTGCACTTAGCTCCTCAGTCTCACATCACTGTATACAGTTTATATGGTACAGTACTCACACACCTGCACTTAGCTCCTCAGCCTCAGATCACTGTATACACTTTATATGGTACAGTACTCACACACCTGGACTTAGCTCATTAGCCTCAGATCACTGTATACACTTTATATGGTACAGTACTCACACACCTGCACTTAGTTCCTCAGCCTCAGATCACTGTATACACTTTATATGGCACAGTACTCACACACCTGCACTTAGCTCCTCAGCCTCAGATCACTGTATACACTTTATATGGTACAGTACTCACACACCTGCACTTAGTTCCTCAGTCTCACATCACTGTATACACTTTATATGGTACAGTACTCACACACCTGCACTTAGTTCCTCAGTCTCACATCACTGTATACACTTTATATGGTACAGTACTCACACACCTGCACTTAGTTCCTCAGTCTCACATCACTGTATACACTTTATATGGTACAGTACTCACACACCTGCACTTAGCTCCTCAGCCTCACATCACTGTATACACTTTATATGGTACAGTACTCACACACCTGCACTTAGCTCCTCATTCTCAGATCACTGTATACACTTTATATAGTACAGTACTCACACACCTGCACTTAGCTCCTCAGTCTCACATCACTGTATACAGTTTATATGGTACAGTACTCACACACCTGCACTTAGCTCCTCAGCCTCAGATCACTGTATACACTTTATATGGTACAGTACTCACACACCTGGACTTAGCTCATTAGCCTCAGATCACTGTATACACTTTATATGGTACAGTACTCACACACCTGCACTTAGTTCCTCAGCCTCAGATCACTGTATACACTTTATATGGCACAGTACTCACACACCTGCACTTAGCTCCTCAGCCTCAGATCACTGTATACACTTTATATGGTACAGTACTCACACACCTGCACTTAGCTCCTCAGCCTCAGATCACTGTATACAGTTTATATGGTACAGTACTCACACACCTTCACTTAGCTCATTAGCCTCAGATCACTGTATACACTTTATATGGTACAGTACTCACACACCTGCACTTAGCTCCTCAGCCTCAGATCACTGTATACACTTTATATGGTACAGTACTCACACACCTGCACTTAGTTCCTCAGTCTCAGATCACTGTATACACTTTATATGGTACAGTACTCACACACCTGCACTTAGTTCCTCAGTCTCAGATCACTGTATACACTTTATATGGCACAGTACTCACAGACCTGCACTTAGCTCCTCAGCCTCAGATCACTGTATACACTTTATATGGTACAGTACTCACACACTTGCACTTAGCTCCTCAGCCTCAGATCACTGTATACACTTTATATGGTACAGTACTCACACACCTGCACTTAGTTCCTCAGCCTCAGATCACTGTATACACTTTATATGGTACAGTACTCACAGACCTGCACTTAGCTCCTCAGCCTCACATCACTGTATACACTTTATATGGCCCATTGCTCACACACCTGCACTTATTGTGTCCCCCACTTGATCCGATCCCGGACCGGGGACAGACCCTCCATGCTGACTCAACTGACTCAGCTGCGGAATTCTTAAGTTGCTTCCCCTTGCTCCAAGACTTACTGGGTTTCCAAGAAGACTTGGATTGTTCCTGCTTGGAAGAGAGAGAGAGGAAGACTTTAATTTATAAAAGGAAAGAAGATGACTCTGATATCCTTTAGATCTGATCCTCTAGTCTTATGGTAAAAAAGACCATTTTCCACCTGAAATATCAGAAATTATTTCTGCCAGACCAGGAACAAACAAGGTTTTACCCTTGTAAAAAAGTGCCAGATGCTTGGACTTAGAGAAAACATCATCTGACCAAGAATTTAGCCACCAAGCTCTGCAGGCTAGGACATCTTGACTTCCAGTCTAATGACTTGCATGTTAGCATCAGAAATAAAGGGATTGGCTAGTTTGAGAGCCTTAAACCCATCCTGGATCTCCCCCAACGGAGTCTCTATAAAAATGATACAGATAAGGCGTTGCACCAACAAAATGCCACACCTGCTACTTTGACAATACAAACTGCAGGTTGCCATTGAAGACCTAAAATAACTTTCCTCAAATAAGCTACCAGCTTTAGACCATGGAATCCTAAAAGGAGCAGCTATCCTCTATAGGGATCAAAGTTCCTTAAACCAGAGTAGAAAGAACCCCTTCTACTAAAGGCCCCGTGCGCCATGAATCTTTAATGGAGTCAGCGACAGGAAACATCTTTTTAAAGAGGGGAGACGGCTTCTCCCATTCCTGTGAAATAATCTCTGTTGCACGGTCTGGAACAGGAAACACTTCCACGGAGGAAGGAACATCATAGTATTTATTCAGCTATAAGTATCGGAGTCGTCCAAAGTAGCCAAAACCTCCTTTAACAATACACAAAGGTGTTCAAGCTTAATTCTGTAGATTACTTCTTCAGCATCAGATGAAGGAATTATACTGTCCGAATCTGAGATTTCACCCTCAGAGGCTACCGACGTATCCTCCTCATCAGACCTATGAGGAAGACAACCTGTGTAGCAGGAGATAGAACAGAAACCTTACTTTCTGAATCTCTAATTTTCCTCTTGTGTTTCCGTATAGCATAGAAAAATCAGATAATGCTGCAGATACCGCAGAAGATACCTGTGCAGCAATTTCTGCAGGAAATATATGCCTCCAGGAGGCTGAGAGGAACCGCAGGGCACTGCATGTGACACCATTGAGGCTTGGGACGTTATAGGAGAAGGTTGTGGCAGACTCCTACTCCATGTCAGACATGACCCTAAAAACAGTTTGACTAAAACAAAAAGGAAATTTATGCTTACCTGATAAATTTATTTCTTTTACGATATGACGAGTCCACGGATTTCATCCTTACTTATGGGATATCGCCTCCTGGTCAGCAGGAGGATGCAAAGAGCACCACAGCAGAGCTGTATATATAGCTCCTCCCTTCCCTCCCACTCCAGTTATTCTACCGAAGTTAGGAAGAGAAAGGAAAAGCCAAGGTGCAGAGGTGACTGAAGTTTAACAAATATAAAAACCTGTCTGAAGAATTGACAGGGCGGGTCGTGGACTTGTCATATCGTAAAATAAATACATTTATCAGGTAAGTATACATTTCCTTTTCTTTTACAAGATATGACGAGTCCACGGATTTCATCCTTACTTATGGGATACAATACCAAAGCTATAGGACACGGATGAAAGGGAGGGGCAAGACAGGAACCTAAACGGAAGGCACCACTGCTTGAAGAACCTTTCTCCCAAAAACAGCCTCGGACGAGGCAAAAGTATCAAATTTGTAAAATTTGGAAAAAGTGTGAAGAGACGACCAAGTTGCAGCCTTGCAAATCTGTTCAACAGAAGCATCATTCTTTTTTTTTTTTTATATCTTTTTATTTGATTTTCTTCAACACAACAAACACAAAAAACAGAAAAACAAAAACATAAAAAACAAAAGGGTTTGTGAAAGCACAGATTCCATGTCAATAATAAAAATCAGCAGATTTACAACTCCCAACCTTCGCCTATACCTTGTGCCTTAATAAATGGAAAAAAAAGGAAAAACATTTATCTGACATGAAAAATACAGCAAGTTGGACGGAGACAGAGCTCCCAGAGCTTACACCGCTCCTTCCTCTCTTCTCTCCCTCCCTCCTTCTCACTTCCTCCCCTTTTAATTATTTATTTATACCAGCAGGGGATACATTGAATTTCAATTACATATTTTGCGCCTCGCAGGGCTATAAATTTACATATTGGTCAGCCATAAGAAAAAAAAAAAAAAGGGGGGGGGTCTGTTTCCACTCCCCTCCTCCACCCGATGGACTGTATTCTGCAGAGCCTCGCAAAGTAAAAGCTGAAACAGCCTGATATATTAGTGCTCTCTACTAGAATTATTACCAAGCTCCTAAAAGTATCAATTCAGAGTTTCTGAACGGGAAGATTATATCATTTATTTCCGTATCTGGCAGGGATTTAATAAATATTGACCATTTGCTGAAAAATTGTCTAATGTCCTCTTCGTTATCTAGATTAGTGTCTCTTTGTTCTAAGAGACACTGTTTCTTTAAACAATGTTTAATCCCTGGAATAGATGGTGGTATCTTAAGCTTCCAATTTTTAAAGATTAGGTATCTAGATGCCAATATAGAGAGGAGAATTAACTTATCGTTTATTTGATATGGATTTTGAATCGGAAGCCCGAATATTACTTGAAGCTGTGTTATTGCTGATAGCGGGATTTTGAGTGTTTTAGTAAGCCAGTACTCTAACTTCCACCAGAGGTGTCTTATTTTAGGACAATCCCGCACCATGTGCATTAAATCTGCTGCCGGCAATGAACATTTTGGACAGTGACTGAAGCCATGGTTACGGAATTTACTACCTTTTTTGGGGGTAAAATAAGAGTTATGTAGTAATCTAATATGTGATTCTCCCCAGGTAGCTGACAGAGTAGCTTGTGCTACTTTCTGGATTGATAATTGAATGAATTCAGTGTCAATATTGGAATGAGGGATCATCTGGTTCCATAATAGTGTGATTCTATCTAGCTCCAAATTCGCTTTGCCAGAATTGATCAATTGGTAGCATAAGGAAATTGATCTCTTGCCCATTATCATAGAGTTTTAGCCAGCTTTCCAGTTTGCCCAGGGACCAGGTCAAATCTGTTCCTTTCATAAGCTCTGTAACAAAATGTCTGCTTTGTAAATATGCAAAGAAATCCCTGTTATCAATTTTAAATTCATTTTTTAAATCTTCAAAAGTTTTTACACATTTTCTCTCTTGATCAACCAGATGTATCACCCTGTCCAAGCCCTGGGAGTACCAGGTCTTGAAGAGTGGGGAACTTAGCCCTGCCAGAAATTTCGGGTTTCCCAGAAATGGTAAAAATTGCGAAACTTTACAATTTAAAGATAGGATTTCACCCACTTTCCACCATGCCCTCAGTGGGCCCATAAGAGTTTTACATAATTTGATTTCCCTTGGTAATTCTTTGGGTGGGCAATGGATTAATGCTGAGGGAATATATGGATAGGAAATAGATTCCTCTATTAGATTGTTTGTTACATAGTTACTCCGAAAGATCCAATCAGCAACTATTCTCACCAGAAATGCATAGTTATAAAGACAAATGTTGGGCAAGGCAAGGCCTCCGTACTCTTTTGAGAGAGATAATTTCTTTAGCGAAATCCTTGGTCTCTTCTCTTGCTATATAAATTTACTCACTGCACTATTAAGTGAACGGATATCTTTTTCCAATACAATTAATGGGGTGTTCTGGAGTACATAGAGATAGATATTGGCAGGCCCTGCCAATTTTTCAATTTCTCCCTTATGATTTTTAAAATTGGTGTGATGTTGAGATCATACAACTCTACAGGGTTCGAGGAGATGAAAATTCCTAGGTATTTAAAAGAATTTATTGCCAAGCTAAAGGGGATGTTGGCAGGAGAATTATTGTTTTTTCTAAGCCATAATAATTCAGATTTTGCATGGTTGATTTTATAGCCTGAAAAAGAACCAAACCTGGTGGCAATGTCCAAGAATTTTGGTATGCTGATTTGAGTGTCAGATAGATATAAGAAGACATCATCCGCATAAAGAGCTATTTTTATAGTCTGATTTCCAATTTTAATTCCTGGAAGAGAATGTCTGATCATAATTGCCATGGGTTCTATTGAAACGTTGAAGGGCAGGGGGGAAGAGGGGGCAACCCTGCCTGGTCCCTCTTCCGAGGGTTATCTGTGGTGAGATAATATTGTTCACAAGCAGCCTTGTGTACGGTTCTTTATACAAATTGGTAACAAATCTCAGAAATTCTCCTTTAAAGCCAAACTTGTCTAAAGATGTAAAAAGATGGTCAAAGTGGATTGAATCGAAGGCTTTTTCTGCGTCTATTGAGACGATAGCCAGATCAGTTGCGCCCCCCCTCTCCCCGGCCCCCCGACATCACCTTAAAATATTCTGTTATGACCAAGGCTTCTCTAATTTTTGCAGAGGAATTTCTTTTAAATAGGAACCCTGCCTGATCTGGGTGGATGATGTTGCCCAGTGATAGCTGTAGACGCCTAGCAAGGATAGAACAAAGAACCTTATAATCCACGTTTAGGAGGGCTATTGGTCTATAAGACTCCTTTAATGTGGGGTCCTTCCCACCCTTCAAGATCAGGATCGTGTTAGAAGCAGAGAAGAAAGTGGCTACTGGCTCGCCTTTAGAATAAATGCTATTGTATAAGTTGTTGAGATAAGGTACTATCTCCATGTTCATAATTTTATAAAATTCGTTCGGCATGCAATCTGGACCTGGTGATTTATTGGCGGGAAGGTCTGAAATGACCTTTGTGATCTCGTTCTCTGAAATTGGGGCATTGAGCATTTGAACCAAGTCAACTGAAATTTTAGGATGGGAAATTTCATCCCAGAATTGCCTTTTCTGTAAGAGATCCGAGCTTCTATAGGAATAAAGATCCTGATAATAACTAGTAAATGCTTGTGCAATCTCTTCAGGTTTTTCTATAGAAACGCCATCCTGTTGTATATGTTCAATAAAAGATGATTTTTTCTCTTTTTTGACCAAATTGGCAAGGAGTTTGCCGGATTTATTCCCGAACCTATATAGTCTAGCTTGCAGTTTTAAATCTCTCTGTGCTTCCTGGAAGACCGCAAAAGTGTCCCTGACATCCTCTGATATATTTCGCCCAGTTTCTTGGAGAATTTTCCAAGAGATAAGAATTATAAGAGTTGATTACTGAGTTAATAACTTCCCTTTCTCTTGATCTTATTTTCCTCGTTCTCATAGCAGTGTAGGCTATTATTTCCCCCCTAAGAACAGCCTTCGCGGCCTCCCAGAAAAGCAAAGGTGAATCTATATGGTATTGGTTATGAGATACATACTCGGCAAACTTGAGTTTGAGCCAGCTCTTGAACTTCAAGTCTGATGCAAGAAATGAGGGAAAAATAAAACGTGATGTTCTGTTTTTAAGCTGGTTCGTTTGAAATTCTACATAGATTGGACCATGGTCTGAGAGAAAGATAGGGAGGATACCCGACTTCACCTCTGACCCAGACACCCTGTTATCAATAAGAAGTAAATCGATCCTAGACAGTGTCTTATGGGCCTTAGATAAACAAGTAAAGTCCCTGGCGTCAGGGTTCTGAAGTCTCCATATATCCTTAATTTCCAAGTTCTGCATAATTGATTTCAGTAATTTGGTTTCTAAATTATCTCTTTTTTGCTTGGTTGATTTTGTTGTGAGCCTATATCTATCCAGCGGGCAATTGGGAGCCATATTAAAATCTCCACCAAGAACCAGATGTCCCTCTTGAACAGCAAGTATCTTGGCCTGTAATTTAGACCAAAAAGCTGGGTCAAGCTTGTTGGGGGCATAGACGTTACATAACGTGTAGATGTCTTTGTCAATTTTTATCTTTATCAATACAAACCTGCCCTGCATATCTGCTTCACTGTATCTAACCTCTGGATTTATTTTTTTACCTAGCAAGATAGCTACCCCTCTTTTCCTTCCCACACCTGGGGGAAGAAGATTTCTTTGACCCATGTTGCTTTAAGTTTTAAAGACTCTTCTGAAGATAGATGAGTTTCTTGTATAAATGCTATATTAGTATTTAGTTTTCTGAAGTGTGTGAGGATAGATTTTCTTTTAATGGGGGTGGAGATCCCACCCACATTCCAAGATACTACTTTAAGGTTTACCATCTAAGGATGAAAAAAGAGAGAAAAAGAAAAAATGGTGTCCCACAGGGTGGAAGAGGGGAGGGAAAAAAAACCAAAAAAAAAAAACCCTGCAGCATCAAGTATAAACATAGATTGAAAAGCATTGGTGTCCTATCTTTGACCTGATAAATGTCTGACTAACAAGTTAGATTCTTTTAAATATTGGTCTACCTCCAGGGTAGAGTTGAAAACCCGAATGTTTGCACCATCTGTAATTTTCAATTTTGCTGGGTAGATGATAGTGGCCTGGTGGCCTTGTTGGATTAATTTGGAACAGATTGGAGCTAATGCTCTTCTCTTGGAGGATGTCTCTATTGAGAAATCCTGAAAGAGGAGGATTTTAGATTCTCCTAGCAGTATGGATTGATTTTTACGAAAAAATTGCAGCAGCGTAACTTTATCTTGAAAATTAAGGAGCTTGGCAATCACAGGTCTTGGCCTGTGATTCACTTTGTTATCTGTCCATGGTTTCCCTAGCCTATGCGCTCTTTCAACTATGATTTTAGGATAGTTAGGTGGCATTTTGAGGAGTTGCGGAAGTGTTTCTGAAATGAGCATATTCAAGTTCTCATGGGTCCCATCCTCAGGAATTCCAATTATCCGTATATTGTTCCTGCGGGCACGGTTTTCGAGGTCTTCTAATTTGGCCTGCAGGATAGTGATAGATGAATTGGCTGCCTCTAGATCGGCACTATGTGATGTGGTGAGGTCTTCCAGGTCTGAGACCCTTTGTTCGACCTCATTAATTCTATTGGCAAATTGTCTAACTTCGTGTGACAGTAAGGTGATATCTTGCTTGATCTCAGTTTTAAGTACTTCGAAGTTAGGTGTCAGGGCCTCTGAGATTTTAGTGATCAGTATTTGCATGTTGAAGGTGTCAGATGGTAGAGGTAATATGGCCGGGATTTGTGGCTCGGTCAGGGTGTCTGTAGTGTTTTTAGCTCTTCTATCTCTTTGCCTTGCCGCCATCATTGGCGAGGGAGTCTTCGAATGAGTGTGAAAAAAATGTTTCCATGTGCATCAGTGTATTAAGAAATAAAAAGGGAATTATTCCTAAGGGGAGAGTCCTCCCAGTGACTAGTCAGGTAATTTATAATGAAATAGTGAGGATAAGGGGTGAGACCGTGGAGGAATAGTGCGAGTGCAGCAAAATTTGATGGTGGGGTGAGGGGAAGAAAAAAAAAAAAAAAAAAAAAAAAAAAGGGGGGGGGGGGGGAGTGAGGCCTAGGCCAAGTGAGGTGAATGGGTTTGCTCGCCAGTGGCGGCAGCAGGAAAGAGGAATTATTTAGAACTGCCCTTAACTTTAATATTAAGATAGACACAGATGGGACCCACAAGGACTTGTGATAGAATTTAGGCAGGCAAGTGCCTCCTGCGAATTAGGTTTAGAAAAAGAAATTCAGCCTCAATTTATGCCCTTGTTTTCGCCCTGTTACAGGAGAGACAATGTCGCTAGAAATAATACTTATAACTAAGAGTACGTATACTCTATAGTTTGCCTGATGCTTGTCAGGGAGGACCTAGGATAGGCTAATTTGAACTATGCTTAGTTATAGGCCTTTCAAATTGCCTTACAGGATTTTTAATGCTGATTAATGCATAAAGGATAGATAATATTTACAACCTATAAGTTTATCTTCTTTTACTGTGTAAATACCGAAGGATTTGGCCTTCCTAAACCGCTGACCTCAGAGATTTATCCTTCAATCAGTGTGCTAGATTAAAGATTCAGAGCGTATAGGCTTTCTAAGATGGGCCCCCCAGTAGAGAAAATAAATTATTGGTAGACAAAAACTATATAGTGATTGAGTCAGCCTTTGCTCTATATAAACAGTTTGTGCTGAGTAACAGTAATAGTAATTCTAAGAGAGCTCTTGGCAGCAATAGATTAACTATTGTAAAAGAGTAGGCCTGGCAGGCTTAAAGCTTAGGTGGAAGTAAATGAGCTGTCTAGTCTGATTTAGGAAATTCAAAAGAAAGGACTAATGGGGGCTCTAGCAGTGTTTATTACATAAGATATTCAGAAATATAAATTCTGAATTCTAGTTTAATTAACCAGAAAGTCAGACGCAGATCCCTATTGGACTTCCCCCATCTATCTCATTCTAAGAATAGCAATAAAGGTTTTATAAATCAGTATTGAAACTGCCCACATAGGAGAATAATTTACTTGCAAAACATAAATTAAATTATGCTATGGTAGGACTAATTTTTACAATTTGACTTTTAGGGTCTTTGATGCTTTTTATCACAGGAAAGATATGTACTTGCAACAATACATTTTTCTGTGGTATGTGTTTTTCTTCTCCTTCCCTTCCCTCCCTCTTAGTATAGCAGTTTTATTTACTCTTATTATGAATGATATCTCATCCTTCAACCTTATGTCAAGTTTAAGATCATAGCCTATGCAATATATATTTACAAATGAATTCAAGCGTGACTTATTGCAAGATACAAAAAACAAAAGCAGAGAAACTGCCAGCGCCTTTGCTAGCACAGACCTTATATGTTTAGATATACTTTGATGAGTACCAATATTGCTTGGATAAACCACAGAGATTAAAGACAATCACACATATATACAGAGAACTGCTTCAGTATTAACTCTTGAGAGTCCAGCCTATAATTGAGAAGCACAGATCAGCCAGTGCTCTGTAGTGCCTTTTCCTGTTTCCCCACACAGGAGCAGGTCCTTCAAGATACAATCAATGGGAGGTATACAATTTAATAATACAAATTATAGCATGGATGTTACGCAAAACCTCCACAATTTCCCTCTATAGAGAACCAGAGGACAGCAGTCCCAGGAGAACGTCTCTCTGTGCCCCTGAATACATCAATCTTCCAAGGTCAGTCTAGCAAAGCACTGCAGACTAAAAATTTGGCTCCAAACTATACATTCGCTAGGTCGTCAGAAAGTTCAACAAAGCACCCTGATGTCCGATGGGATCCAGGAATTCAACTCTCTGCACACAACCCCCTGGCTCAAACTGCTGTCAGCCCCAGCAAAGAACAAGTTCAGATGCAACACAGACAGTCCCACAGCAGTTCTCTGGCCCCCTGCTTCACTCTACAACTGTTCCTACGGCAGTATGACTTCTAGCTTAGCTAGAGAACTCACCCCCTCCTGTGGTGTTCGGCCTTTTCCTTGATGGTTGTCAGGTCGTTTTCCGGCGGTTTTGGCCCAAGTGACGTATCCGGCGCTCCCGAGTTGGCTCTCCCGATGAGGACCGCACTCAACTCCCCCCATGCAGCACCGGTGGGGGGGGGAGTGGGCGGCGCCGCACCAGGCAGCCGATCAACAGAGGGACTAGCTGTGCTTCCGGTCCACGCTCCCAAGCCGGGCCCAACTCCCCCCCGCGCAGCACCGGTGGGGGGGGAGAGGGATGAGCCCCAGCCGACAGGGCCGGGAAACAGAGCAACCGCTGGCAGGTAAATTGGAGAGCCGACTTTGACGCTTGGCTGTCAGATGTAATAGATACAGAGAGGGGGGAGGATCGATGTCTGGAAAAAGTGACTCAGTTCCGTTATGGGGTAAGGAGAGAGCAGCAGGGGGAAGTTTTAGGCTTGTTGATAGCAGGAGCAAGCCAGGTCAGTGGCGCTAAATATAGTGAGAAAAACCTTTTAGCTTGAGTTGGTTTTAGTAGGTTGAAGAGTGTTTCTGGAATCCAGGTAGCTAACGATAAAGGTCCAACAGTGGGATGGTGTGCCACTGTTGATGGGCCCGGAGTAGTTCTTGTGACTTGTCCAGAGGGAAGCCCCAAGCCAGGGGCCGGCGCGAAAAGAGTACCGCCAACGTCCAGGAGACTGGAGAGACGAGCTCAGCTACAGCTGTGTAGCTCCTCCTCCACCGGAACCCAGCCAAGAGCCCAGAAGCATCATTCTTAAATGCCCATGAGAAAGCCACAGCCCCAGTGGAATGAGCAGCAATTCTCTCAGGAGGCTGCTGTCCAGCAGTCTCATAAGCAAGACGGATGATACTCTTCAGCCAAAAGGAAAGAGAGGTAGCCGTAGCTTTCTGGCCACTACGTTTCCCAGAAAAAAAAACAACAAATAATGAAGATGATTGACGAAAATCCTTAGTCGCCTGCAAGTAAAACTTCAGGGCACGAACCACGTCTAAGTTATGTAACAGACGCTCCTTCTTAGAAGAAGGATTAGAACACAAGGAAGGAACAACAATTTCCTGATTAATATTCTTATTAGAAACAACCTTAGGAAGGAAACCAGGTTTGGTACGTAAGACCACCTTATCAGAATGGAAAATAAGATAAGGAGAATCATATTGTAAAGCTGAAAGCTCAGAAACTCTGCGAGCAGAAGAAATAGCAACCAAAAATAAAACTTTCCAAGATAACTTAATATCTATGGAATGCATAGGTTCAAACGGAACCCCCTTGAAGAACATTAAGAACTAAATTCAAACTCCAAGGAGGAGCAATTGGTCTAAACACAGGCCTGATTCTAGTCAGAGCCTGACAAAAAGATTGAATGTCTGGAACATCTGACAGACGTTTGTGTAACAGAATAGACAAAGCAGAAATCTGTCCATTTAAGGAACTTGCTGACAACCCTTTCTCCAAACCTTCTTGGAGAAAAGATAAAATCCTGGAAATCCTAACCCTAGTCCATGAGTAGCCCTTGGATTCGCACCAATAAAGATATTTACGCCATATCTTATGGTAAATCTTTCTGGTAACAGGCTTACGTGCCTAAATCAAAGTATCAATGACCGAATCAGAGAACCCTCACTTAGATAAAATCAAGCGTTCAATCTCCAAGCAGTTAGCTGCAGAGAAACTAGATTTGGGTGACGGAAGGGTCCCTGAATGAGAAGGTCCTGCCTCAATGGAAGCTTCCATGGTGGCAGAGAGGACATGTCCACCAGATCCGCATACCAAGTCCTGCCCGGTCACGCAGGAGTGATTAGAATTACCGAAGCCCTCTCCTGTTTGATCCATGCAATCACCCGGGGAAGGAGAGCAAACGGTGGAAACACATAAGCTAGGTTGAACGACCAAGGCACTGCCAAGGCATCTATCAGTTTGGCCTGAGGATCCCTTGACCTGGATCCGTATCTTGGGAGCTTGGCATTCTGACGAGACGCCATCATATCCAATTCCGGTCTGCCCCATCTGAGAATCAGAGCGGCAAAGACCTCCGGATGGAGTTCCCATTCCTCTGGATGAAACGTCTGTCTGCTCAGAAAGTCTGCTTCCCAGTTGTCCACTCCTGGGATGTATATTGCTGACAGATAACAAGAGTGAGCCTCCGCCCACCGAATTATCTTGGATACTTCTGTCATCGCTAAGGAACTCCTTGTTCCTCCCTGATGATTGATGTAAGCCACAGTCGTGATGTTGTCCGACTGAAACCGGATGAATTTGGCCGTAGCCAACTGAGACCAAGCCT
Source organism: Bombina bombina (assembly GCF_027579735.1). Classification (NCBI taxonomy): domain Eukaryota; kingdom Metazoa; phylum Chordata; class Amphibia; order Anura; family Bombinatoridae; genus Bombina; species Bombina bombina. Next base: position 3,896,309 of record NC_069507.1, read on the forward strand.
GAAGCGCATTGAATATCGCTCTTAACTCCAGAATATTGATTGGGAGTAGAGACTCCGACCGAGTCCACACACCTTGAGCATTCAGGGAATTCCAGACTGCACCCCAACCTAGTAGACTGGCATCCGTTGTCACTATCACCCATGAGGGTCTGCGGAAGCACATCCCTTGGGGCAGATGATCCTGCGACAACCACCAAAGAAGAGAGTCTCTTGTCTCCTGATCCAGATCTGAGGAGACAAATTTGCATAATCTCCATTCCACTGTCTGACCATGCTCAGTTGTAGAGGTCTGAGATGAAAGCGAGCAAACTGAATGATGTCCATTGCCGCCACCATAAATCCAATTACCTCCATGCACTGAGCCACTGAAGGCCGAGGACTGGACTGAAGGGCTCGGCATGTATTCAGAATCTTTAACTTTCTGACCTCCGTCAAGAAGATTTTCATGGATACAGAATCTATTAGAGTTCCCAGGAAAGGAACCCTTGTCTGTCGAGTTAGTGAACTCTTTTCTAGATTCACCTTCCACCCGTGAGTCCTTAGAAAGGATAGAACCATGTCGTATGAGACTTTGTCAGTTGATAAGACGACGCCTGGATCAGAATATCGTCCAGATACGGCGCCACTGCAATGCCCCGCGGTCTGAGAACCGCCAGCAGAGAGCCTAGAACCTTCGTGAAGATCCTGGGTGCCGTGGCCAGCCCGAAGGGAAGAGCCACGAACTGAAAATGTTTGTCCAGAAAGGCAAATCTTAGGAACTGGTGAGGATCTTTGTGGATAGGAATATGAAGGTATGCATCCATTAAATCCACTGTAGTCATATATTGGATCAATGGAAGAATTGTCCGATAAGTCTCCATCTTGAAAAATGGAACTCTGAGAAACTTATTTAGACTCTTGAGATCTAAAATGGTTTGGAACATTCCCTCTTTTTTGGGAACCACAAAAAGATTTGAGTAAAATCCCTGCCCCTGTTCCAGAATTGGAACAGGACAAATTACTCCCATAGTGGAGAGGTCTTTTACACAACGTAAGAATGCCTCTCTGTTTATCAGGTCTACAGACCATCGTGAAAGAAGGAACCTTCCCCTTGGGAAGGAATTTTTGAACTCCAGCTGATACCCTTGAGACACGATTTCCAGTGTCCAGGGATCCTGAACGTCTCTTATCCAAGCCTGGACAAAGAGAGAAAGTCTGCCCCCTACTAGATCCGATCCCGGATCGGGGGCCACCCCTTCATGCTGTCTTGGGAGCAGCAGCGGGCTTATTGGGTTGTTTACCCTTGTTCCAAGCCTGGTTGGGTCTCCAGACGGATTTAGCTTGTGCAAAATTCTCTTCCTGTTTAGTGGAAGAGGCAGAGGGGACTCCCTTGAAATTTCAAAAGGAATGAAAGTTACTCTGTCTACCCCTCTGCTTAGAAGTCTTATTCTGAGGTAGGAGATGACCCTTACCTCCCATAATGTCAGAAATGATCTCTTTCAAGTCAGGCCCGAATAGAGTCTTACCTTTGAAAGGAATAGCCAAAAGCTTGGATTTAGAGGACACATCCGCAGACCAAGATTTTAACCATAAGGCTCTGCGTGCTAAAATGGAAAATCCTGCATTCTTAGCCGCCAATTTGGTGATCTGGAAAGCGGCATCCATAACAAAAGAATTCGCCAGCTTAAGGGCCTTAATTCTATCCATTATTTCCTCTAAAGAAGTCTCAGTCTTAAGAGACTCTTCTAAGGTATCAAACCAAAATGCGGCCGCAGTTGTAACTGGGACAATGCAGGCCGTCGGTTGTAATAGAAACCTTTGATGAATAAATAGTTTCTTTAGAAGACCCTCCAACTTTTTGTCCATAGGATTTTTGAAGGCACAACTGTCCTCAATAGGGATAGTCGTACGCTTAGCCAGGGTAGATATAGCTCCCTCCACCTAGACCGTCTGCCAAGAATCCTGAATGGTGTCAGCTATAGGGTACATTTTCTTAAAGGTAGGGGAAGGTGAAAACGGAATACCCGGTCTCTCCCATTCCCGTGTAATAATATCCAAAATTCTCTTAGGAACCGGAAAAACATCAGAATAAGAAGGGACCTCTAAGTATTTGTCCATCTTACACAATTTCTCTGGTGGTACCACAATAGAGTCACAATCAGCCAGAGTCAGCAAAACCTCCCGCAAAAACAGACAGAGGTGTTCAAGCTTAAATCTGAAGGACATTACGTCCGAATCTGTCTGGGGTAATGCACTTCCTGAATCAGACAATTCCCCGTCAGATAGAGCCTCCCTACCTCCCACTTCAGAGCCCTCAAAGATCGCCATCAAAGAGTCAGAAGTCGCCTGGACCACCTGGTCCGTTCTTCTACTACGTTTGCCTTGCAACACTGGCAACTTAGACAAAACTTCTGTAAGAGTAGATGACATAACTGCCGCCATATCCTGCAGAGTAAATGAGGTGGACGCAGTTGACGGCGCCTGAGCGGGTGTTAAAGGCTGTGACGCTTGGGGAGAAAGTAGCGGCATTCCCTGAGTCTCATCAAGCTGAGAAGCATCCTTAGAGCTATTTGCATTAAGGAACATTTGTTCTTTAAACTGTAGGGCCCTCTCAGTACAGGAGGGACAAAACGTAAGAGGGGGTTCCACATTGGCAGCTAAGCACATAGAACAATTGTGTTCCAGTAGGTCAGCCATGTTAAACAGAAAAACAAGAGCAATATTGGTCATGTCAGATATATGAAATAACAAAAAAAAGTACTGTGTCTTTAAATTTGAAAAACGGTACTGTGCCTTTAAATTTTAAAACGACATGAATTTTCCCTGCAAATGTGAAACGATAAAAGATTTCAACGATATAAGTTTTCTACTGCACATGTGTTACGGTATATCCCGGATACCAAGGGTTAATACCAGATGAACGATGTACTGAATATGGGATCAGCAACTCACAACCCAGCTAATTCCCCCCTCAAAAATGAGACCAGGCTCCACATTGAAGGTTTAAAACAGAATGCACTTTATTGAAGGCTATATGCCACACAATAAACTTATTCACAAACTATATCTCCTTGGTCTAGATTCAAAAATTGTGAACTGGGTGGAATGCTGGCTTAAGGACAGAAAACAAAGTGTCTTAGTAAATGGAGTTCATTCAGCAGAGGGGGCTGTTACTAGTGGTGTTCCTCAGGGGTCAGTTCTGGGGCCTGTTTTGTTTAACATATTTATCTGCGATATCAGCAAAGGGCTACAGGGGAAAGTATGTCTCTTTGCAGATGATACAAAAATTTGCAACAGAGTGGATGTTCCAGGGGGGGGTAGACAAAATGAGAAGTAATATACAACAATTGGAGGATTGGACAAATGACTGGGGTCTAAAGTTTAACACAGCAAAGTGTAAAATAATGCATTTAGGGAAGAAAAATCCAAATGTTAATTACAGACTCAATGACACTTTACTGACTGTTACAGACGAGGAACAGGACTTGGGAATTATTATTTCAGATGATTTAAAACTTAGTAAACAATGTAGTAATGCAGCGAGTAAGGCTAGCAGAATGCTTGGATGTATTGGTAGAGGTATTTGCAGCAGAAATAGTAAGGTTCTTATGCCACTTTATAGATCATTAGTTAGGCCTCATCTTGAGTATTGTGTGCAGTTCTGGAGACCATATCTTCAGAAGGATATTAACAAACTTGAATCTGTGCAAAGGAGGGCTACCAAAATGGTACATGGTCTAAAAAATAAAACTTACCAGGATAGGCTCAATGACCTAAATATGTATAGCTTAGAGGAGAGAAGGGAAAGAGGTGATATGATAGCAACTTTCAAGTACATTAAAGGGTTTAGTTAAACTGAGGCTGTGGGTATTTTACATAAAATGGAAAATTCAAGAACAAGGGGTCATGAGCTCAAGCTAAAGGGTAGTAGATTCAGAAGTAATTTGAGGAAGCACTTCTTTACAGAAAGAGTGATTGATTTATGGAATAAACTTCCTCAAGAGGTAGTAGCAACAAACACTGTGGGGGACTTTAAAAATGCATGGGACAAGCATAGGGCTATCCTACGAACTAGATAAGTTTATACTGTTAGGTAAGGTCGGGCAGACTTGCTGGGCCTATGGCTCTTATCTGCCGTCAATATCTATGTTTCTATGTATTTATGCAGGTCTGACCCCAGATGGGGGTTGAAAGAATATTGTACATTAGATAGAGGGAAAACGCCCTTTGACATGCCACAATAGAATTACATTACTTAAGCAGATAAGCAAGTTAAACACAAGACACAATTGAGCCCTTCTTATCACTTGGGCGTCTGCTCTCTGGATGTTATTAAACAATGTGAATGTTTATCACTAAACTTAATTACAGTACACAATAGCTGAGGCTAGCAACCTTGTCTTTAGAAAATATCTTCTTAAAGCTGAACAAAGTTAACTCTTTCAGTACTGACAGAAGGGTCTGTCACATAGCTCCCTCCAAGTGGAACACTCCGGCAGACCCGGCTTGACCCTTTGGCGGGTCAACCTGTGAATGACCGGACTAGGGTGGTAGGCATGTCAGTTTGCCGGGACAATCCATCTGCATTCCCGTTTAGCTTACCGGGCCGGTAGCTGATGGTGAAGTTAAATTGTTGGAGGGCTAAACTCCACCGCAGCAATCTGCCATTGTCTCCTGAGACCCGGTTAAGCCAGACTAAGGGATTGTGATCCGTTATGAGAGAGAATTCTTGTCCGTATAGATAAGGGTTCAACTTCTTCAGTGCCCAGACCAGGGCTAAACAGTCCTTCAAAATATCATCGGCTTCTTTACGTGGTTTTTGTACCTGCTCTTTATAGGTATCCACAATCCCTTCATACTGACATAGGGTGCCCTTGAGTTGTTGCACCTCACTATGAGCCAGCGCCAGCTTCTCCTCCAGTGTCGCTAAGTTTGTCTTTAATGTTTCATGTTCCACTCTCAAGCTGGTGTTTTCTGCAGTCTGTCGGTGCAGTTTGTCTAGCAGAGATTCCCGTTCTAAACGTGCTTTTTCCTCTGCGCTCCTCTTCTCTTTCATCAGCGCATTGTAACAGGACTTCCACGTATCAATAGCGGATAGAGATTTACTGAGCTCAGCGTCCTGGGGCTTAGCAGCAGGTGGGTCAGTCTCTGCTGCATGGATCTGGGCACGGGTAGTCACAGGGTTAACATCAGCGGGACCCATAGGAGCATAGGCAGAAACAAGGGGGGCCAAGTTATTTCCAAGGAGAACATCAGCTGGTAAGTCCTTCATGACCCCCACATTCACAGGTCTAGCGCCCACTCCCCAATCCAAATGCACCCTGGCAACAGGTAGGCGGAACACAGCGCCCCCTGCTACCCTCACAGTCACAGTGTCTCCAGTGTACTGTTTCTCAGACACCAAGTTCTTTTGAAGCAAGGTCGTGGTAGCACCAGTATCCCGTAGACCACTGACATTCTTCCCATTCACTTTAACCAGTTGCCGGTTATTCAGGCGGGCAGATTGCACAAGGTCTGCTTCATGTAGGATGCCCCAGCATTCTTCCACCTCTACGCAGTGGGCCGCAGGCTGAGGGTTACGTGGGATTCCGCCGGCAGGTCTTCTCCAGGACTGTGCTTGGTTCGCTGCATTTAGGGGACACTCTGGTCTTTTGTGCCCAAGTTGCTTACATCCAAAGCACCGAATAGGCTGTGAGTAGCCCCGTGAATTGAACCTGGCTCTCTGAGGATAGTTCGTGGCTGGAGGCGGGGTGGTATAGCGGTGCGCCGGGGGTTGGTAACTGGCAACTGCTGGGGTGGCTGTGGGTCTGTACTCCACTCTGGCAGGGGGCTTAGTGGTAGCAGTGTCCAGTTTGCGGGCATCCGTATACTCATCTGCCAGGCGAGCAGCTTCATGCAGGGTGGAGGGTTTACGGTCCCGAACCCACTCTCTAACTCCTGCTGATAACTTGTCAAAGCAATGTTCCAACAGGAATAGCTGCAGCACCTCTTCCCCAGATACGGCTTGGCACCCCGCCATCCAGTAAGATGCTGTGCGGTGCACCTTACATGCCCACTCAACGTAGGAATCACCGGCTAATTTAACAGTGTCTCTGAACCGCCTCCGGTATGCCTCCGGTGTAACCGCATACCTGGAGAGCAGAGCCTCTTTTACAGTATTATAATCCCCGACTTCCTCATCTGAAATGGCCCGAAAAGCCTCACTGGCCCGGCCGGATAATTTCCCGGATAATATCGTGACCCAGTCCTCTGCGGGTACCTGGTGTAGTGCACATTGCCTCTCAAAATCCGCAAGGTACCCGTCAATCTCTCCTTCTGTTTCCAGGAAGTTTTTAAAAGCTGCAAAATTAACTTTTCTCTTTTCCACTGGGGTTGCTGTGACTTGGGCTGCTGCAGCGCCGCTTTGGAGAAGTAGGTTGGCCTCCACAGCGGCTATGACCCGGTCGATAATTTCCGCAGATGGGTTGGGGCCATAATGTGCCAGTCTTATTTTGACAGCCCGGTCAAAGCTTGCTTCTTCGGGGGTCCTGTCTGATATGCTGAGCCCATTGGTTCCTACGGTCCCTGGTACTCTTTCCATCTTGGTCAGTCTTGTAATAATCCCCCTCTTCCTGAGGTTACTGGCTTGTGTAGTTGCTCTTCTGGGCGATAAGGATCATCCCGTCGCTTGCCACCAATTGTTACGGTATATCCCGGATACCAAGGGTTAATACCAGATGAACGATGTACTGAATATGTGTCACGCTCAGCTGCTGGGAAGCTCTGCAGTCCTCTGTGTGCTTGATTGACAGGTGTCTGAGCCACCCCTTCCTGATGATGTCACAACCAGGCTTTTTATTCTTGGCTTCCTGTTTCTCCAGTGCCAGTTTGTTTGTTAACTTTTTGGCTTCTGATAGGATTTCGCTGAGGAATCTCTCTAACTGCTGCTTTTCTGTTGCCAATCTCTTCAAGGATTTACTATTCTGGATTAACCTTCAACCTCCTGATTACCTGTCTCCAAACAATGCAAGTACTGTTTGTTTTGTGAAACTTCCAAACTTCCTGTTTACCTTCTGCAAACCCTGCATATTCAGACTACTCTATGTACTGCCAAACTATTCAAATACTGTTATTTCTGTGAAACCTTCAATCTGCATGTTTACCTGTTTCCAAACTCTGCAAATACAATTATTCAGTGTAAACCTTCAAACTGCTTGATATCCTGTTGCCAATCTCAACAAGTACTGATTAATCTGTGTTAACCTTCAAACTACCAGCTTACCTGTTGCTACCTCTGCAAGTTCTGACAACACAGTGTTAACTCTCAAACTGCCTGATTACCTGTTGCATACTCTGCAAAGACTGTCTACACAGTGTTAACTCTCAAACTGCCTGATTACCTGTTGCATACTCTGCAAAGACTGTGCGCTCAGTGTTAACCCTCAAACTGCCTGATTACCTGTTGCATACTCTGCAAAGACTGTCTACACAGTGTTAACCTTCAGACTGCCTGATAACAAATGACCTACTCCTGCATTATTAACTGTTTCCTGTTTTACCCTTATTCTGTCTGAGTATAAGTGGACTATCCCTGCTCTCCTGATACTGTGGAAGACATTTCCTGAAACCAGTTCCTTATTCAGAAGTCTATCTGGCTGATATCATGAATTACTTTGGCACAGGCTAACCCTGCTCCATATCGTGAGTACTGTGTTGTTTAAGTTCGCCCTAGCATTTGGGTCTTCTTCTAGACATTTCCTAACCTGACAATATGGTATCAGCAACTCACAACCCAGCTAATTCCCTCCTCAAACATGAGACCAGGCTCCACATTGAAGGTTTAAAACAGAATGCACTTTATTGAAGGCTATATGCCCAGTATTTATGCAGGTCTGACTCCAGATGGGGGTTGAAAGAATATTGTACATTAGATAGAGGGAAAACGCCCTTTGACATGCCACAATAGAATTACATTACTTAAACAGATAAGCAAGTTAAACACAAGACACAATTGAGCCCTTCTTATCACTTGGGCGTCTGCTCTCTGGATGTGATTAAACAATGTGAATGTTTATCACTAAACTTAATTACAGTACACAATAGCTGAGGCTAGCAACCTTGTCTTTAGAAAATAGCTTCTTAAAGCTGAACAAAGTTAACTCTTTCAGTACTGACAGAAGGGTCTGTCACAACATGTATAACAACAAGTAATATGCAGGTGCTATAACCAGATATATTTACATTGTTAGGTAATATAGTTCTTCTGACTAAAATTAACCCCTGCACCAAACCACAGCTCTGCTGTGGCGCCTACCTCACACCAACAAGATGCCCAAGAAGCACTGCCTAAGTCCGCTTGCGAGTAAGTCAAACCAATCGGACCTAGGAAGCAACAGGAGCTCCGTAATACTCCTCCGTTGCAGAGACCGGAATAACAAGTGCACGGCAAAACGCGCAAAAATAAGCCCCGCCCTTCGTGGGCGGTATAGAGAAAAACCAACGCAGCATGAGAATAATCAATGTCGGGTAAACCCGACCCGTTTAACAGCCAATGTGTCCCTCAAAACAAACTATTGTCACAAAAATAAAGGTATAATGAACCCTTTTTACACAATCTTTCTCCAGCGTCAGCCTGTTTATAAGTGTTACCGTTTCTGACCCCATAACGAAAAAACGGATCACATAAGTACACCAACCCACTGCATATTATAGGGAAACAGATAGGGGAATAAAACTATTATGCAAGTTAGTTACCCCACTTGTGTTGCAGCAGCTAACGTCCAGTCTGTTCTGAGCTACACTCTCCCCAGAAAACAAAAAGACTGTACATACCGTAGTGCTGATCTGAACCTGTCCCACACGAAGAAGAGGTCTCTTTACATCACCTCCTGTAGGTCTGTGGGGACAAATAGGGCCTTATGTGAAATCTTACAAGACCATCAGCAGGGCAGCACAAGCATGGGGAGTGAAGTGCTAATGTAGAAAACTCCTCAGTTCCCATTGCTGAAACTTCTGATGCTCCACCCTGAGAAAAATAGTACTCACTGGCACCATTTGAAAATAAACTCTTGATTGAAGAATCTAAACTAACACCTCACTTTACCTCTTCCTATCACTAACGTAGGCAAAGAGAATGACTGGGGTGGGAGGGAAGGGAGGAGCTATATATACAGCTCTGCTGTGGTGCTCTTTGCCTCCTCCTGCTGACCAGGAGGCGATATCCCAAAAGGATGAAATCCGTGGACTCGTCATATCTTGTAAAATAAAATAAAAACAGACACCGTCACTTTAAGAATTTTTTTTTCTTTTAAAACAAATTTCCCCCAAAGAATTAAACTGCAGGTCTATATTAACCACCTGATAAAAGGCCACCTCTACACCGCAGATTAACTAAAGTGCTCCTACCTGACCTGAGAAAAACCACCACAAGATAACGGCAAAAAGACTGCAGAGGACTCTGAAATCGGCTCCAACACGAACCAACGCTCCGTTCATATGCATAGAGCGGAAGAGCAGGCGAGTCACATGACCAGCTGAAGGGAACTGCGCCACACACAAAAGCAGGCATTCCCAATACAGCTGAAGGAACCGTCACTACCGGAAGTCCACTAACGCTAAAATACTAAAAGCGTAATAATCCTAGAGAAAACATTTTCTCACTCTTAAGAGAGTATACTGCCAAACTGAAAGCTAAACTATCGGCTAGATTACAAGTCTTGTCCCAACGCTGCTTTTAAGCGTCCGCTTTGTGTGCGCTGATATTACTAAGTGGAGCGCAAATATCACTTTCACATGGCCCTATATAGGGATTAGCTCATGTTTTATGTCTCCAAGTTGATTCCACTATCACTATTCTAGCAGGTTTTACCCTATTACTACATAATAAATGAAATTCTGCTTGTACATCATTATGCATAAATAACAGGCAGCAGCAAGTGCTAAGTACCTTTGTGTACATGGTTTTGAAGGTATGCAGGATCCCATTGTATCTGTGCTCTCCTTTGACTTGAAATGCAAGACGTGCTCTGACCATGTCGAGAGGGTACGTGCAAATAACGGCGGTTATACCTACAAGAAGAGTAAACAGGTGAGGTCACGTGTTGTCTGTGTCAAGAGGGTCCCTGCAGGTAGGTGGCATCACTAAGACACTTTACAGGGCAGTAAGAAATATATTTATTATTCCCCTTTTTATGTCCCCACTCCAGCATTGTGCCACCCACTGCCAACTCGCCCCTGCTCCACACTGTTGCAGAGCTGTCACATTTACTGATTGGCTGAGAACAATAACGTTTAGAGGGGAAAAACATAATTTATGCTTAGCAGATAAATTCCTTTCCTTCCGGATAGGGAGAGTCCACGGCTTCATTCCTTACTGTTGGGAAATACAACACCTAGCCACCAGGAGGAGGCAAAGATACCCCAGCCAAAGGCTTAAATATCCCTCCCACTTCCTCATTACCCCAGTCATTCTGCCGAGGGAACAAGGAAAAGGAGGAGAAACATTAGGGTATAAACGGTGCCAGAAGAATAAAATAAATAATAGGGGACTGCCCATAGACAAGAAAAAACTGTCGGGGGCCGGGGACTCTCCCTATCCGGAAGGAAAGGAATTTATCTGGTAAGCGTAAATTATGTTTTTCTTCCTAAGATAGGTAGAGTCCACGGTTTCATTCCTTACTGTTGGGAAAACTATACCCAAGCTCAAGAGGACACTGAATAAATAACGGGAGGGAACAAAAAGAAAGAAGCGGACCCTATTCTGAGGGCACCACAGTCTGCAAAACTTTTCTCTTGAAAGCTGCTTCAGCCGAAGCAAAAACATCAAACTTGTAAAATTTTGAAAAAAGTATGTGAGGAGGACTAGGTAGCTGACTTACAAATCTGATCCATAGAGACCTAGTTCTTAAAGGCCGAAGAGGAAGCCACTGCTCTAGTGGAATGAGCCATTATCCTCTCAAGAGGACGATGTCCAGCTGTCTCGTAAGCTAAGCGGATGACACTCCTTAACCAAAAAGATAGGGAAGTCGAAGTAGCCTTCTGCTCCTTACGCTTCCCCGAATAGACAACAAACAAAGAGGAAGTTTGTCTAAACTCCTTCGTAGCCTGAAGATAGAACTTCAAGGCGCGAACCACATCCAAATTGTGAAGTAAGCTTTTCTTTCGATGAAGATGGATTAGGACACAAGGAAGGAACCACAATCTCCTGATTGATGTTGCGATCTGACACAACCTTAGGAGAAAACCTAATTTAGTATGTAAAACTGCCTTATCACTCACATTGCAAAGCAGAGATCTCAGAAACTACGTGCAGAGGCAATAGCCAATAAAAAGAGAGCCTTCCAAGATAACAATTTAATGTCAACGGAATACAGAGGCTCCAAAGGAACCTGTTGCAAAAACCGAAGAACAAGATTTAGGCTCCAAGGAGGAGCCCCAGATCTAAACACAGGTTTGATCCTAATTAGAGCCTTAACAAAGGACTGCACGTCTGGAATCTCAGCCACACTTTTGTGCAATAAAACCGACAGGGTCAAAATCTGTCCCCCCTCAGGGAACTAGCAGAAAGGCCCTTCTCCAGCCCATCCTGGAGAAAAGATAAGATCCTGGCAACCTTACCTCTGTGCCAGGAAAAAACACACTCTTCACACCAGAATAAATAGGTCCTCCACACCTTGTGGTAGATACGCAAGTAACTGGTTTACAAGCTTGAATAAGAGTATCAATGACACCCTCAGAGAAACCTCTCCTGGCTAAGACTAAGCATTCAATCTCCACGCAGTCAGCCTCAGAGAATCTAGATTTTGATGAACAAATGGACCTTGTATCAGCAGGTCTCTGCGACAAGTTAACTTCCACGGAGGAGATGAGGACATCTCCACTAGATCCGCTAACCACATCCGCCGTGGCCACGATGGAGCAATCAGGATTACTGATACCCGCTCCTGCTTGATGCGGGCCACCACTCGAGGAAGAAGCGGTAATGGAGGAATAAGATATATGAATTTGAACCTCCAGGGCACTGCTAGTGCATCTATTAGATCCGCGTGGGGATTCCTTGACCTCAACCCATACCTGGGTAGCTTGCTGCATATCTCTGCAAAACACCCCAGGATGGAGAGACCATTCCCCTGGATGGAAGGATTGCCTACTGAGAAAATCTGCCTCCCAGTTGTCCACACCTGGAATGTAGATCGCTGGCAGCGAACAGCTGTGGGCCTCTGCCCACTCCAGAATCTAAGATACATCCTTCATCGCCAAGGAACTTCTTGTTCCCCTCTGATGGTTGATGTAAGCCACCAAGGATATATTGTCAGATTGGAATCTGATAAACAGGGACAAACCCAGAAGTGGCCAAGCCTTTAAGGCCTTAAAGATTGACCGTAGTTCCAAAATATTGATCGGGAGGGGAGGGAGGACTCCTGAGTCCACAACCCCTGTGCCTTCCTGGCACCCCAAACAGTTCCCCATCCGGATAGGCTTGCGTCAGTAATCACAATCTCCCAGGATGGTCTTAAGAAGCATGTCCCTCAGGACAGATGATCTGGACAGAGCCACCAAGAGAGTGATTCTCTTGACCGGCTGTCTAATACAATCTGTTGAGACAGATCTGAATGATCGCAGTTCCACTGCCTCAGCATGCACAGTTGTAAAGTTCTGAGACGGAACCTGGCAAAAAGAATGATGTCCATGCTGGACACCATGAGACCAATCACCTCCATACACTGAGCCACAGTGGAACTCAAGGAGGTCCGGAGGGCAAGACATGCTGAAGTTAGCTTGCAACGTCTCTGGTCTGTTAGAAATATCCTCATGGATATGGAGTCTATTATAGTACCCAGGAATTGCACCCTGGTACTTAGGATAAGAGAACTCTTTTCCAAGTTTATCTTCCATCCATGTGATCGAAGAAGACTGAGAAGGGACTCCGAGAATTCTTCCGCAAGACGAAAGGATGGTGCTTGCACCAGAATATCGTCCAAGCAATACCCTGAGTTCTGGCAATGGCTAGAAGAGCCCTGAGAACCTTTGTAAAGATTCTTGGAGCAATAGCTAGGCCAAACGGAAGGGCAATGAACTGGAAGTGCTGGTCAGGAATGCAAACCTCAGGAACTGAAAGTGTTCCCTCTGGATTGGAACATGAAGGTAAGCGTCCTTCAGATCTATAGTGGTCATAAACTGGCCTTCCTGAATTAAAGGAAGGATGAACCTTATCGTCTCCATCTTGAAGGAAGGGACAATGAGAAATTTGTTTAAGCACTTTAGGTCCAGAATTGTGCGGAAAGTTCCCTCTTTCTTTGGGACGACGAAAAGGTTTGAGTAAAAACCCCAAACCTCTTTCTTCGATAGGCACCGGTACAACAACTCATAAGGAGAATAGATCCCAAACGCTCCCTAGAAAGGCATCCCTCTTTTCTGGTCTGGTAGACAGATTCAAGAGAAGGAATTTGCCCCTTGGCGGATGAGATTTGAAGCCTATCTTCTATCCCTGAGATACCACCTCCAGGACCCACGGATCATGTACAGCCTTGAACCAGGCGTCTGAAGAAAGAGACAGTCTGCCCCCTACACGATCCGATCCCAGATCGGGGGCCGCCCCTTCATGCCAATTTGTTTTAGGCAAGCTTCTTATTCTGCTTGGATTTATTCCAGGACTGAGCGGGTTTCCAAGTACTCTTGGGTTGTTCGAGTTTGGAGGAGGATTGTTGTCATTGAGATTTGTCAGAACGAAAGGAACGAAAATTAGAAGCTTGTCGTCCCTTAAACTTGTTCTTCTTATCTTGCGGTAGGAAGGCAACTTTGCCTCCGGTAACTGTAGAAATAATGGAATTCAGGCCTGGGCCAAATAAAATCTTTCCCTTGAAGGGTAGAGAAAGGAGTCTGGACTTTAAAGTCATATCCACAGACCAAGACATCAACCAGAGCTCCCGGCAGGCTAGGACCGCAAAGCCAGAGGCCTTTGCATTTAGGCAAATAATTTACATGTTCGCATCACAGATAAAAGAATTAACAATACTCAGAGCTTTAATTCTGCCTTGAATATCCTCGAGTGGAGACTCCACCACAATGAGTTTGACAGAGTTGCCCCAGTAGTTAGCAGCTTTGGCAACTGCGGCAATTGCAGCCGCCGGTTGAAACAAAAATCCTGTATGTTGAAACATCCTGTATGTTGAAAAGTAGACGAGGGGGAAAAGGAAGAACCAATTCTTTCCCATTCGTTCTTAATAATGTTCACCATCTTAACCGGAAAGGGAAAATTAAAGGCCTCTGGAACCTCTAACGTAGACAGAACCTCCTTTAATAAAAAACGCAAGTGCTCAATTTTAAACCTAAAGCACGGTTCCTCTGCAGCAGGAGGCTTAGACGCTAAGGACTCCGACCCAGAAAGTTCACCCTCTGAAGCTACAGAGGTTAACTCATCATCGGATAACTGGGACATAATAGCTAAATCCGATAAATATTTAGATGACTCGGGGTCAGGAGAGCTATGCTTAACCTTTCTCTGTCATTTGTTAGAGCGAGGTAATGCACTGAGAGTCGCAGACACCGCCGTTTGAAACTGTGCAGGAAGAAAGCCTCCTCTGGATGGAGGATTAGATGTGCTACAGGGAACTGCATGTGAAGTGAATAATGTAGCAAGGGTAGTAATCTCACTGGGTGAAGAGTCCTGAGAGGTAGACGGCTCAGAGGGACTAAGAGCATTAGCAGGCTTGTCTCCCTTCTTAGACTTTATAATGGTGTTAAGGCATGTGGAACAAATGTGAAAGCGGGAAAACCACGGCCTCCTCACAATATGAACAGGTATGATTTAGTACAGAAGTAGTACCTTCTAACATGTCAGAGTCCTCCATAGCTCAAGTTATACCCACAGAAGGACACAAATAAAAAGGTTTTTTATTATAGAAAACTGCACCTTTATACTCCCAATGGCTGGGGCACTCACCACCTCCTAGACCCAGACAGTTAACAGAGGAAACGCTCCCCTCAGGTTCAAGTCTCAGCCGGAATGGAGGAAATTAACATAGACCACACCCGGTCACATGTAGTGCAAGACAGTACTTCCCCTGTTATTACAAGTACAGCAAGTAATAGGAGCTGTGCAACACTTTCAAAAACAAAAGTGAAACTTAAAAGTGAAACCTGTTTGTTTCAGTCAAAAACACACAGTCTATCAGCCCAGGAAAAAAATCACACAAAGAAGCATGTAAATAATTAATACACTGATTAATTAACCCAAACTGTTCAATAAACCCCCTTTAGAGGATATTAACCCTGGATCCTATCAAGGTATAAAGGAGCCACACTGTGACCCTGTTATAGCGTTTTATGTGTAAAAATGGAAACAATCTTACCTCCAGGATCTATGCTGTGGAACAGAACACAGCCTCTCAAGTGTCTTATAGCAGCGCTCCTGACATGGACTTTAGTGAGAGAAAGCAGGCAGTGAAACTCGTCAACACTGATTGCTTAGAAGCTGTTAGCAGTAGTCTGGATGGTTTAGCAGAAAAACTTTCCCTGCATCTTCAGACTCTAACTTTACTCACTGAGAGGTTGACATGACTACTTAAAACTCCAGTCCTATCTCGAAGGGCAGATACCCTTTTTCAGGACTCTCCGAATCTGCTGACACTTTTCTGCCACCTCCTAACGTGACGAAAGGCAAAGAATGACTGGGGTAATGAGGAAGTGGGAGGGATATTTAAGCCTTTGGCCCGTTGTTGTATTTCCCAACAGTAAGGAAAGAAGCCATAGACTCTCCCTATTTTAGGAAGGAAATGAGAATCTATCAGACCTAATTTTTTTCAATCAAGAGAGTCCAACCCTTTTAGCAGAGGATCAACATTATTTCCCTGTTCAATACTTATAAGTACAGGGATAACACATTACTTATATGTACACAGATCACACAATACATATATATACACAGATCACACAATACTTATATATACACAGATCACACAATACTTATATATACACAGATCACACAATACTTATATATACACAGATCACACAATACTTATATGTACACAGATCACACAATACTTATATGTACACGGATCACACAATACTTATATGTACACGGATCACACAATACTTATATGTACACGGATCACACAATACTTATATGTACACGGATCACACAATACTTATATGTACACGGATCACACAATACTTATATGTACACGGATCACACAATACTTATATGTACACTGATCACACAATACTTATATGTACACGGATCACACAATACTTATATGTACACGGATCACACAATACTTATATGTACACGGATCACACAATACTTATATGTACACGGATCACACAATACTTATATATACACGGATCACACAGCGTTTATAAAGTAAAATGACAGCAGTGCTCATGTACAGACCTCTGTCTTTACTTAGCATTATCTCCAACCTTCAACCTTTTAAGAACAGAACTGACATTTTACAGGAAGGTTCTACATGTTCATATATATATATATATATATATATATATATATATATATATATATATATAGATACACACATATATATATATATATATATACACACACATACATTATATATATATATATATATATATATATATATATACACACACACATACATTATATATATATATATATATAAAAAAAAAACATAAATTATGCTTACCTGATAATTTAATTTCCATCGAGGGGAGGAGGGTCCACGGCCTCATTCATTAATGTTGGGAATTATGAACCTGGCCACCAGGAGGAGGCAAAGACACCCCAGCCAAAGGCTTAAATACCTCCCCCACTCCCCTCATCCCCCAGTCATTCTGCCGAGGAACAAGGAACAGTAGGAGAAACATCAGGGTATAAATGGTGCCAGAAGATTAGGTCCGCACATCGGAGATTCGGGCGGGAGCCGTGGACTCTCCTCCCCTCGGTGCAAATGAAATTATCAGGTAAGCAAAATTTATGTTTTCCAACTAAAGGGGAGGAGAGTCCACGTCTTCATTCATTACCATTGGAAACATATACCCAAGCTCTAGAGGACACTGAATGAAACCGGGAGGGTAAAAGGAGGACCCTAATCTGAGGGCACCACAACCTGCAAAACCTCCCAAAAACAGCTTCCGCAGAAGCAAAAACGTCAAATTTGTAAAACTTTGTAAAAGTGTGTAAGGAGGACTAGGTAGCCGCCTTAGAAATCTGCTCCATAGAGGCTTCATTCTTGAAGGCCCAAGACGAAACCACAGCTCTAGTTAAATGAGCCGTGATCCTCTGAGGAGGCTTATGTCCTGCTGTCTCATAGGCTAAGCGAATCATGCTCCTCAACCAAAAGGACAAAGAAGTTGAAAAGGCTTTCTGCCCCTTGCGCTTCCCGGAATACACCACAAAAAGAGATGTAGACTGTCTGAAATCCTTTGTAGCCTGAAGATAGAACTTTAAGGCACGATCCACATCCAGGTTATGAAGTAACCTATCCTTAGAAGAAGAAGGGTTAGGACATAAAGAAGGAGCAACTATTTCCTGATTGATGTTACGGTTAGACACCACCTTGGGATGAAACCACAAACCAGTGTGAAGCACAGCCTTATCCGCATGAAAAAAACAGATAAGGAGGCTCACATTGCAAGGCAGCCAGTTCAGATACTCTGCTTGTCGATGCAATGGCCAACAGGAAGAGAACCTTCCAGGACAGAATCTTAATGTCAATGGAATACATAAGTTCAAACGGAACCCTCTACAAAACATTGAGGACCAAGTTTAAGCTCCATGGGTGAGCAGACTGTCTAAAGACAGGCCTGATTCTAGAATGAGCCTGAACAAAAGATTGGATGTCAGGGAGCTCAGCGAGTCTCCTATGCAACAAGACTGATAATGCCGAAATCTGTCCCTTTAAGGAACTAGCGGCAAGACCCTTCTCCAAAACGTCTTGGAGAAAGGACAAAATCCTGGATACCTTCATCTTATGCCAAGGATATCCATACTTCTCACACCAGGACAAGTAAGTCCTCCACACCTCATGGTATATGCGATGAGTGACTGGCTTACTTGCCTGAATTAGCGTATCAATCACACTTTCAGAAAAGCCTCTCTTGGCCAAGACTAGGCATTCAATCTCCACACAGTCAGCCTCAGAGAATCGAGATTTTGATGTTGAAAGGGGCCCTGTTCCAGCAGATCCCTGCGGCAGGGTAACCACCACGGCGGAGAGGATGACATCCCCACCAGATCCGCAAACCACGTCCTCCGCGGCCACGATGGAGCAATCACAATGGCCGAAGCTTGCTGCTGTTTGATACATGCCACTACATGAGGTAGAATTAGTAACAGTGGAAAAATGTAAGCTAGGCTGAACCCCCAAGGCACCGCTAAGGCATCTATTAGTTCTGCCCGGGGATCCCTGGACCTCGACCAGTATCGGGGGTTGCTTGCAATTGAGTCTGGACGCCATGAGATCTATCACCGGGGTTCCCCACCTGAGACAAATCTCCGCAAACACTGGGTTGAAGAGACCATTCCCCCAGATGGAAGGATTGCCTGCTGAGAAAATCTGCTTCCCAGTTGTCCACACCTGGAATGTGAATCGATGAGAGCGAGCAGCTGTGGGACTCCGCCCACTCCAAGATCCGAGACACCTCCCTCATGGCTAGAGAGGTCCTCATACCCCCCTGATGGATGATGTAAGCCACCAAGGTAATGTTGTCGGTCTGGAATCTGATGAAGCTGAACGACCCCAGAGGAGGCCATGCCTTCAGAGCATTGTAGATTGCTCAGAGTACCAGAATATTTATCGGAAGGAGAGACTCCTCCCGGGACCATTTTCCTTGTGCCATCCTGGCACCCTAAACAGCTCCCCATCCTGCCAGACTCGCATCCGTGGTCGCAATCTCTCAGGACGGTCTCAAGAAGGATGTCCCCATGGACAGTTGCTCCGGACGGATCCACCAAGAAAGGGAGATCCGATCTTGAGCATCCATGGATATCTGCTGATCTGAATGATCTCCGTTCCACTGTCTTAACATGCACAATTGAACAAGTCTGAGATGGAACCTGGCGAATGGAATGACGTCTATGCTGGAAACCATGAGTCCGATCACCTCCATACACTAAGCCACTGAGGGGCTTGAGGAGGACTTAAGGGCAAGACAAGAGGACGCAATCTTCCTGCGTCGATGGTCTGTGAGAAATATTTTCATGGACATAGAGCCCAGGAACTCCACCCTGTTGCTGGGAACCAGGGAACTCTTTCCTGAGTTGATCTTCCAACAGTGAGATTGGAGCAAAAGAAGAAGAGCCCTCGAATGAACCTCTGCGAGACTGAGCGACGGCGCCTGGATTAAGATGTTGTCCAGATAGGGCGCCTCAGCAATGCCTCTGGCCACCGCAAGTAGCGCCCCCAGAACCTTTGTGAAGACTCTCGGGCTGTCGCCAGACCAAAGGGGAGGACCACAAACTAAGTGTTGGTCCAGAAACGCAAATTTTAGGAACTTGAAGTGGTCCCTGTGGATTGGCACATGAAGGTAAGCATCCTTGAAGTCTATAGTTGCCATGAACTGTCCCTCTTGAACTAGGGGCAGAATAAATCTGTTCGTTTCCATTTTGAACGATGGAACACTCAGAAACTTGTTTAAACACTTTAGGTCCAGAATCGGGCGGAACGTGCCCTCTTTCTTTGGAACCACAAAAAGATTTGAATAGTACCCTAGACCCCTTTCTGCTAGGGTAACTGGTATGATAATGCCAAGAGAGAGGAGAGATCCCTCACACACTCTAGAAATGGCTCTCCCTTTTCCGGTCTGGAAGACAGGTTGGACAGGAGGAATCTGCCCCTGGGGGGATGGGATCTGAACCCTATCCTGAAAGCCTGGGCGACAACCTCCAGAACCCAAGGGTCCTGAACGTCCTGTAACCAGGATTCTGAGGAGATAATCTGCCCCTTACTTGGTCCGGAGACCGGCCAGGGGGCCGCCCCTTCATGCCGATTTTGTCTCGACGGCTTTCTTGCTCTGCTTAGACTTGCTCCTAAAATGAGTCGGCTTCCAAGTTCCCTTGAACTGGTCCGCTTTCGCGGTGGGCTGCTGACACTGGGCCTTGTCCGCACAAAAGGGAAGAAAAGTAGATCCTTTAGGTTTAGCCTTCTTATCCTGCGGTAGGAAAGCTCCTTTGCCTTCCGTAACCGTGGATATGATCGAATCCAATCCTTGACCGAACAGAATCTTTCCTTGAAAAGGCAGAGACAACTGCCTCGACTTAGGTCATGTCCGCAGACCAAGACTTTAGCCACAGAGCCCTGCGAGCTAAAACGGAAAAACCTGACACCTTAGCGTTCAGGTGAATAATTTGCATATTGGCATCACAGATGAAAGAATTGGCGACCTTCAGCGCCTTAATCTTATCCTGTATCTTGTTGATGGAAGTCTCCCCCTCGACCATTTCATACAGAGATTCACACCAATATGTTGCAGCTCCGGAAACCGCGGTTACGGCCGCTGCCGGTTGAAAAACAAACCCTGTATGTTAAAACATCTTCGTTAACATGTTTTCCAACTTTTTATCCATGGGCTCTTTAAACGACGAACTATCCTTGAGGGGAATAGTTGTCCGCATCGCGAACCTAGAGATAGCACCATCCACCTTAGGGACAGTACCCCACAGCTCAAGCTGAGAGTCCGGAATGGGGAACAGTTTCTTAAAGGAAGAAGAAGGGGAAAAGGAAGAATCTAATCACTCCCATTAATTCTTAATAATTATAGCCATCTTAACAGGAATTGGGAAGGCCTGAGGCACCACCCTGTCCTCATATACCTTATCAAGCTTAGGAATCGCAGATTCTTCCTTAAGTTTCGGTTCCGGAACCTCCAGAATAGCAAGCACTTGCTTCAGCAAAAAGCGCAAATTCTCCATCCTAAACCGAAAGTCAGGCTCCTCCGCAGCCGGAGGTTTAGATGACACGGACTCCGACCCAGAAGAGGCCTCCTCCGAAGAGTCGGAGTGGGCCTCGTCATCGTATAACGCCTCTGATATTTCCACAGGTGTAGACAACCCCTGGGCCGCTGCATGTGCAATTGGAGATGGATGCAGGGAACGCACCTCACGGGACGGGGAACCCTCAGAGGTGGACGGCTCAGTAGTACTAGACGTCCGTTTACTTTTAGATGTCGTAACTTTATTAAGGCATGTGGAACATAGTTGAGCAGGCTGATCTACCAGAACCTCCTCACAATAAACACAGGGGTGTACTCACTTTTGTTGCAAACGGTTTAGACATTAATGGCTGTGTGTTGAGTTATTTTGAGGGGACAGCAAATTTACACTGTTATACAGTGTACACTCAATACTTTACATTGTAGCAAAGTTATTTCTTCAGTGTTGTCACATGAAAAGATATAATAAAATATTTACAAAAATGTGAGGGGTGTACTTACTTTTGTGAGATACTGTATGTATGTATGTATATATATATATAGATATAGATATAAATATATACATACACACACAGTTGCATGCAAAAGTTTAGGCACCCCTGACAATTTCCATGATTTTCATTTATAAAAAATTGGGTGTTTGGATCAGCAATTTCATTTTGATCTATCAAATAACTGAAGGACACAGTAATATTTCAGTAGTGAAATTAGGTTTATTGGATTAACAGATAATGTGCAATATGCATCAAAACAAAATTAGACAGGTGCATAAATTTGGGCACCCTTGTCATTCTGTTGATTTGAATACCTGTAATTACCTAGCACTGATTAATTGGAACACACAATTGGCTTGGTGAGCCCATTAAGCTTTGAACTTCATAGACAGGTGCATCCAATCATGAGAAAAGGTATTTAAGGTGGGCAATTGCAAGTTGTTGTTCTCTTTGACTCTCCTCTGAAGAGTGGCAACAAGTGACGTGAAGTAATAGGAGGCAATGGAGGCAGCCAAATCAGAGAGAAAAGTTTTTAAATCTCATTAATAAAAAAATATATATTTTTTCCCTTTTATTTTTTTGGGGCCACGCCCCCCCCTAGGAACCCCCCCCCCCCCCCCGACGCCACCCGATGTGATTAACATCACATAGTATTATAACCACAAAAAATTCAGCATCCAGGTTGCGCAATAAGGAGGCAGTGAGCCGTTCCGCTGCCCTCCATTAATTGCGCAACCTGGATGCTGAATATGTTCTTAGCTCACTATGAGCTAGCGCCACACAGTGGTGGCTCACCGGGCCCCATACACGCTCCAATAGAGGCGGTTCTTAAAACCACCTCTATGATGGAGCTAAATCTACAGCCAATCAGCAGCATCAGCGCTGCAGGGGAGGCGTGACTGCTGGTCTTGGCTGACTCGGCTGAGTGATGTCGCATTGGCGCCTTGGCGGGAAGACCGCAGTAACAGTAGGGAGCTGCTGTGCCATAGATGAGCCAGGAGCCACGTGAGAGAGCTCAGTCTGTCACACTTTCAGTGTCAGTCAGAGCGAGCCGCGAGGACAAGGAGTGTAAGGCAACTGTCTGTGAATGACTGTCTTTTACACTGAGTGAGTAGTTACGGTACCAGAGTGAGGACTTCACTGAGAATTAGTAGGGCCGTGAGTGCAAGACACGTAGGACAGCTGAGCACAGCAGTCAGTGTGAGTGGCTGTGTGTGTTGAGATCCCTGGATCAGCCGTAAGATTGGAATTTAATGTTTTATTTATTTTGTAATTTCTGTGATTTTTGGCCTGAAAGTAATAGGGAAAAAATGTTTTCCGCATGAGAATTCTCTAATTATATGACCTAAAATAATAGTTTACCAAAAATAGTTGGTCCAAAAATCCAAAACAGTGATTAAGTTGCATTTGAAAAAACAAAATCTATGCTTACCTGATAAATGTATTTATTTCTTGACACGATGAGTCCACGGATCATCTAATTACTATTGGGAATATCACTCCTGCCCGGCAGGAGGCGGCAAACAGCACCACAACAAAGCTGTTAAATATCACCTCCCTTCCCTCCAACCCCAGTCATTTGACCGGTGCAGAGGTGTCTGAAGTTTATAAAATACCAACAACCTGTCCAAAGAACAGGGCGGGCCGTGGACTCATCATGTCAAGAAAGAAAGAAATTTATCAGGTAAACATAAATTTTGTTTTCTTTCTAATGCTTAGTTGAACATGAAAAACAATGATAACCTGAGCACTCGGCAATTCTACCAAACCAGTCGAGCCGAACAGCGCAACGTGTCTGAACAGCCGCAATACCGAACAAACCCGACAGGACCAGCCTGCACCTAGGGTCCCAAACGCCAAGCTGCATAAATTCTCCCTCATAGGCGAAAAAAGAGAAAACAGACATCTTTAACATAGGACTAACATGTCTAAAACAACTTCCGAAGAAGTAACAAAGAGTATCAATCCCAGAAGGTGCCCGAAGGAAACAAAAACAAATAAAAGACATCCCATCGGATATAAATAAAATGTAAGGCAAGCCGGAGGTTAACGCCCAAAAAGACACAGGCCTACCCGCATGACCAGCCAAAAGGAGCCCTAGCTTTCAAAAACTGGGAAAGATTTCAAACAAATGACAATCAGGAGATTACTTCATCCCCACGTTTAATGAGGTGCATCATTCAAATTATCAGACTGAAATTCCCCGTATCTGGTAACAATAGGGTCATTAGGGTACCAACCTCCTGCTCCTGTATTCTTCTCTGATACTGTTATTTTACCATTACCAACCTCCTGCTCCTGTATTCTTCTCTAATACTGTTATTTTACCATTACCAACCTCCTGCTCCTGTATTCTTCTCTGATACTGTTATTTTACCAGTACCAACCTCCTACTCCTGTATTCTTCTGATACTGTTATTTTACCATTACCAACCTCCTGCTCCTGTATTCTTCTGATACTGTTATTTTACCATTACCAACCTCCTGCTCCTGTATTCTTCTGATACTGTTATTTTACCATTACCAACCTCCTGCTCCTGTATTCTTCTCTGATACGGTTATTTTACCATTACCAACCTCCTGCTCCTGTATTCTTCTCTGATACGGTTATTTTACCATTACCAACCTCCTGCTCCTGTATTCTTCCCTGATACTGTTATTTTACCATTACCAACCTCCTGCTCCTGTATTCTTCTGATACTGTTATTTTACCATTACCAACCTCCTGCTCCTGTATTCTTCTCTGATACGGTTATTTTACCATTACCAACCTCCTGCTCCTGTATTCTTCTCTGATACGGTTATTTTACCATTACCAACCTCCTGCTCCTGTATTCTTCTCTGATACGGTTATTTTACCATTACCAACCTCCTGCTCCTGTATTCTTCTCTGATACGGTTATTTTACCATTACCAACCTCCTGCTCCTGTATTCTTCTGATACTGTTATTTTACCATTACCAACCTGAAGCTCCTGTATTCTTCCCTGATACTGTTATTTTACCATTACCAACCTCCTGCTCCTGTACTCTTCTCTGATACGGTTATTTTACCATTACCAACCTCCTACTCCTGTATTCTTCCCTGATACTGTTATTTTACCATTACCAACCTGAAGCTCCTGTATTCTTCTCTGATACTGTTATTTTACCATTACCAACCTCCTGCTCCTGTATTCTTCTCTGATACTGTTATTTTACCATTACCAACCTCCTGCTCCTGTATTCTTCCCTGATACTGTTATTTTACCATTACCAACCTCCTGCTCCTGTATTCTTCTCTGATACTGTTATTTTACCATTACCAACCTCCTGCTCCTGTATTCTTCTCTGATACTGTTATTTTACCATTACCAACCTCCTGCTCCTGTATTCTTCTCTGATACTGTTATTTTACCATTACCAACGTCCTGCTCCTGTATTCTTCTCTGATACTGTTATTTTACCATTACCAACCTCCTACTCCTGTATTCTTCTCTGATACTGTTATTTTACCATTACCAACCTCCTGCTCCTGTATTCTTCCCTGATACTGTTATTTTACCATTACCAACCTCCTGCTCCTGTATTCTTCCCTGATACTGTTATTTTACCATTACCAACCTCCTGCTCCTGTATTCTTCCCTGATACTGTTATTTTACCATTACCAACCTCCTGCTCCTGTATTCTTCTCTGATACTGTTATTTTACCATTACCAACCTCCTGCTCCTGTATTCTTCTCTGATACTGTTATTTTACCATTACCAACTCCCTGCTCCTGTATTCTTCTCTGATACTGTTATTTTACCATTACCAACTCCCTGCTCCTGTATTCTTCTGATACTGTTATTTTACCATTACCAACTCCCTGCTCCTGTATTCTTCTGATACTGTTATTTTACCATTACCAACTCCCTGCTCCTGTATTCTTCTGATACTGTTATTTTACCATTACCAACCTCCTGCTCCTGTATTCTTCTGATACTGTTATTTTACCATTACCAACCTCCTGCTCCTGTATTCTTCTGATACTGTTATTTTACCATTACCAACCTCCTGCTCCTGTATTCTTCTGATACTGTTATTTTACCATTACCAACCCCCTGCTCCTGTATTCTTCACTGATACTGTTATTTTACCATTACCAACCTCCTGCTCCTGTATTCTTCTCTGATACTGTTATTTTACCATTACCAACCTCCTGCTCCTGTATTCTTCTCTGATACTGTTATTTTACCATTACCAACCTCCTGCTCCTGTATTCTTCTCTGATACTGTTATTTTACCATTACCAACCTCCTGCTCCTGTATTCTTCTGATACTGTTATTTTACCATTACCAACCTCCTGCTCCTGTATTCTTCTCTGATACTGTTATTTTACCATTACCAACCTCCTACTCCTGTATTCTTCTCTGATACTGTTATTTTACCATTACCAACCTCCTGCTCCTGTATTCTTCTGATACTGTTATTTTACCATTACCAACCTCCTGCTGCTGTATTCTTCCCTGCTACTGTTATTTTACCATTACCAACCTCCTGCTGCTGTATTCTTCCCTGATACTGTTATTTTACCATTACCAACCTCCTACTCCTGTATTCTTCTGATACTGTTATTTTACCATTACCAACCTCCTACTCCTGTATTCTTCTGATACGGTTATTTTACCATTACCAACCTCCTGCTCCTGTATTCTTCCCTGATACTGTTATTTTACCATTACCAACCTCCTGCTCCTGTATTCTTCCCTGATACCGTTATTTTACCATTACCAACCTCCTGCTCCTGTAGTCTTCCCTGATACTGTTATTTTACCATTACCAACCTCCTGCTCCTGTAGTCTTCTCTAATACTGTTATTTTACCATTACCAACCTCCTGCTCCTGTATTCTTCTCTGATACTGTTATTTTACCATTACCAACCTCCTGCTCCTGTATTCTTCCCTGATACTGTTATTTTACCATTACCAACCTCCTGCTCCTGTATTCTTCTCTGATACTGTTATTTTACCATTACCAACCTCCTGCTCCTGTATTCTTCTCTGATACTGTTATTTTACCATTACCAACCTCCTGCTCCTGTATTCTTCTCTGATACTGTTATTTTACCATTACCAACTCCCTGCTCCTGTATTCTTCTGATACTGTTATTTTACCATTACCAACCTCCTGCTCCTGTATTCTTCCCTGATACTGTTATTTTACCATTACCAACCTCCTGCTCCTGTATTCTTCCCTGATACCGTTATTTTACCATTACCAACCTCCTGCTCCTGTATTCTTCTCTAATACTGTTATTTTACCATTACCAACCTCCTGCTCCTGTATTCTTCTCTGATACTGTTATTTTACCATTACCAACCTCCTGCTCCTGTATTCTTCTCTGATACTGTTATTTTACCATTACCAACCTCCTGCTCCTGTATTCTTCTCTGATACTGTTATTTTACCATTACCAACCTCCTGCTCCTGTATTCTTCCCTGATACTGTTATTTTACCATTACCAACCTCCTGCTCCTGTATTCTTCCCTGATACTGTTATTTTACCATTACCAACCTCCTGCTCCTGTATTCTTCCCTGATACTGTTATTTTACCATTACCAACCTCCTGCTCCTGTATTCTTCTCTGATACGGTTATTTTACCATTACCAACCTCCTGCTCCTGTATTCTTCTCTGATACGGTTATTTTACCATTACCAACCTCCTGCTCCTGTATTCTTCTCTGATACGGTTATTTTACCATTACCAACCTCCTGCTCCTGTATTCTTCTGATACTGTTATTTTACCATTACCAACCTGAAGCTCCTGTATTCTTCCCTGATACTGTTATTTTACCATTACCAACCTCCTGCTCCTGTACTCTTCTCTGATACGGTTATTTTACCATTACCAACCTCCTACTCCTGTATTCTTCCCTGATACTGTTATTTTACCATTACCAACCTGAAGCTCCTGTATTCTTCTCTGATACTGTTATTTTACCATTACCAACCTCCTGCTCCTGTATTCTTCTCTGATACTGTTATTTTACCATTACCAACCTCCTGCTCCTGTATTCTTCCTGATACTGTTATTTTACCATTACCAACCTCCTGCTCCTGTATTCTTCTCTGATACTGTTATTTTACCATTACCAACCTCCTGCTCCTGTATTCTTCTCTGATACTGTTATTTTACCATTACCAACCTCCTGCTCCTGTATTCTTCTCTGATACTGTTATTTTACCATTACCAACGTCCTGCTCCTGTATTCTTCTCTGATACTGTTATTTTACCATTACCAACCTCCTGCTCCTGTATTCTTCCCTGATACTGTTATTTTACCATTACCAACCTCCTGCTCCTGTATTCTTCTCTGATACTGTTATTTTACCATTACCAACCTCCTGCTCCTGTATTCTTCTCTGATACTGTTATTTTACCATTACCAACCTCCTGCTCCTGTATTCTTCTCTGATACTGTTATTTTACCATTACCAACCTCCTGCTCCTGTATTCTTCCTGATACTGTTATTTTACCATTACCAACCTCCTGCTCCTGTATTCTTCTCTGATACTGTTATTTTACCATTACCAACCTCCTGCTCCTGTATTCTTCCCTGATACTGTTATTTTACCATTACCAACCTCCTGCTCCTGTATTCTTCTCTGATACTGTTATTTTACCATTACCAACCTCCTGCTCCTGTATTCTTCTCTGATACTGTTATTTTACCATTACCAACCTCCTGCTCCTGTATTCTTCTCTGATACTGTTATTTTACCATTACTAACCTCCTGCTCCTGTATTCTTCTCTGATACTGTTATTTTACCATTACTAACCTCCTACTCCTGTATTCTTCTCTGATACTGTTATTTTACCATTACCAACCTCCTGCTCCTGTATTCTTCCCTGATACTGTTATTTTACCATTACTAACCTTCTACTCCTGTATTCTTCTCTGATACTGTTATTTTACCATTACCAACCTCCTGCTCCTGTATTCTTCCCTGATACTGTTATTTTACCATTACCAACCTCCTGCTCCTGTATTCTTCTCTGATACTGTTATTTTACCATTACCAACCTCCTACTCCTGTATTCTTCTCTGATACTGTTATTTTACCATTACCAACCTCCTGCTCCTGTATTCTTCTCTGCTACTGTTATTTTACCATTACCAACCTCCTGCTCCTGTATTCTTCCCTGCTACTGTTATTTTACCATTACCAACCTCCTGCTCCTGTATTCTTCTCTGATACTGTTATTTTACCATTACCAACCTCCTGCTCCTGTATTCTTCCCTGATACTGTTATTTTACCATTACCAACCTCCTGCTCCTGTATTCTTCTCTGATACTGTTATTTTACCATTACCAACCTCCTGCTCCTGTATTCTTCTCTGATACTGTTATTTTACCATTACCAACCTCCTGCTCCTGTATTCTTCTCTGATACTGTTATTTTACCATTACCAACCTCCTGCTCCTGTATTCTTCTCTGATACTGTTATTTTACCATTACCAACCTCCTGCTCCTGTATTCTTCCTGATACTGTTATTTTAACCATTACCAACCTCCTGCTCCTGTATTCTTCTCTGATACTGTTATTTTACCATTACCAACCTCCTGCTCCTGTATTCTTCCTGATACTGTTATTTTACCATTACCAACCTCCTGCTCCTGTATTCTTCCTGATACTGTTATTTTACCATTACCAACCTCCTGCTCCTGTATTCTTCTCTGATACTGTTATTTTACCATTACCAACCTCCTGCTCCTGTATTCTTCTCTGATACTGTTATTTTACCATTACCAACCTCCTGCTCCTGTATTCTTCTCTGATACTGTTATTTTACCATTACCAACCTCCTGCTCCTGTATTCTTCTCTGATACTGTTATTTTACCATTACCAACCTCCTGCTCCTGTATTCTTCCCTGATACTGTTATTTTACCATTACCAACCTCCTGCTCCTGTATTCTTCTCTGATACTGTTATTTTACCATTACCAACCTCCTGCTCCTGTATTCTTCTCTGATACTGTTATTTTACCATTACCAACCTCCTGCTCCTGTATTCTTCCTGATACTGTTATTTTACCATTACCAACCTCCTGCTCCTGTATTCTTCTCTGATACTGTTATTTTACCATTACCAACCTCCTGCTCCTGTATTCTTCTGATACTGTTATTTTACCATTACCAACCTCCTGCTCCTGTATTCTTCTCTGATACTGTTATTTTACCATTACCAACCTCCTGCTCCTGTATTCTTCTGATACTGTTATTTTACCATTACCAACCTCCTACTCCTGTATTCTTCTGATACTGTTATTTTACCATTACCAACCTCCTGCTCCTGTATTCTTCCTGATACTGTTATTTTACCATTACCAACCTCCTGCTCCTGTATTCTTCCTGATACTGTTATTTTACCATTACCAACCTCCTGCTCCTGTATTCTTCCCTGATACTGTTATTTTACCATTACCAACCTCCTGCTCCTGTATTCTTCTCTGATACTGTTATTTTACCATTACCAACCTCCTGCTCCTGTATTCTTCTCTGATACTGTTATTTTACCATACCAACCTCCTGGCTCCTGTATTCTTCCTCTGATACTGTTATTTTACCATTACCAACCTCCTGCTCCTGTATTCCTTCCCTGATACTGTTATTTTACCATTACCAACATCCTGCTCCTGTATTCTTCCCTGATACTGTTATTTTACATTACCAACCTCCTGACTCCCTGTATTCTTCCTTGATACTGTTATTTTACCATTACCAACCTCCTGCTCCTGTACTTCTTCTCTGATACGGTTATTTTACCATTACCAACCTCCTGCTCCTGTATTCTTCTCTGATACTGTTATTTTACCATTACCAACCTCCTGCTCCTGTATTCTTCTCTGATACTGTTATTTTACCATTACCAACCTCCTGCTCCTGTATTCTTCCCTGATACTGTTATTTTACCATTACCAACCTCCTGCTCCTGTATTCTTCCTGATACTGTTATTTTACCATTACCAACCTCCTGCTCCTGTATTCTTCCTGATACTGTTATTTTACCATTACCAACCTCCTGCTCCTGTATTCTTCCTGATACTGTTATTTTACCATTACCAACCTCCTGCTCCTGTATTCTTCTCTGATACTGTTATTTTACCATTACCAACCTCCTGCTCCTGTATTCTTCCCTGATACTGTTATTTTACCATTACCAACCTCCTGCTCCTGTATTCTTCTCTGATACTGTTATTTTACCATTACCAACCTCCTGCTCCTGTATTCTTCCCTGATACTGTTATTTTACCATTACCAACCTCCTGCTCCTGTATTCTTCTCTGATACTGTTATTTTACCATTACCAACCTCCTGCTCCTGTATTCTTCCCTGATACTGTTATTTTACCATTACCAACCTCCTGCTCCTGTATTCTTCCCTGATACTGTTATTTTACCATTACCAACCTCCTGACTCCTGTATTCTTCCTGATACTGTTATTTTTACCATTACCAACCTCCTGCTCCTGTATTCTTCTCTGATACTGTTATTTTACCATTACCAACCTCCTGCTCCTGTATTCTTCTCTGATACTGTTATTTTACCAATACCAACCTCCTGCTCCTGTATTCTTCCCTGATACTGTTATTTTACCATTACCAACCTCCTGCTCCTGTATTCTTCTCTGATACTGTTATTTTAACCATTACCAACCTCCTGCTCCTGTATTCTTCTCTGATACTGTTATTTTACCAATACCAACCTCCTGCTCCTGTATTCTTCCCTGATACTGTTATTTTACCATTACCAACCTCCTGCTCCTGTATTCTTCCTGATACTGTTATTTTACCATTACCATCCTCCTACTCCCTGTATTCTTCTGATACTGTTATTTTACCATTACCAACCTCCTGCCTCCTGTATTTTTCTCTGATACTGTTATTTTACCTTACCAAAATCCGCATGCCCTGTATTCTTCTGATACTGGTTATTTTACCAAGTACCAACCTCCTGCTCCTGTATTTTTCTCTGATACTGTTATTTTACCATTACCAACCCCCCTGCTCCTGTATTCTTCACTGATACTGTTATTTACCATTACCAACCTCCTGCTCCTGTATCTTCTCTGGAATACTGTTATTTTACCATTACCAACCCTCCTGCTGCCTGTATTCTTCTGATACTGGTTATTTTACCATTACCAAACCTCACTGCTCCTGTATGCTTCCCTGATACTGTTATTTTACCATTTACCAACCCTCCTGCTCCTGTATTCTCTCTGATACCTGTTATTTTACCATTACCAACCTCCTGCTCCTGTATTCTTCTCTGATACTGTTATTTTACCATTACCAACCTCCTGCTCCTGTATTCTTCTCTGATACTGTTATTTTACCATTACCAACCTCCTGCTCCTGTATTCTTCTCTGATACTGTTATTTTACCATTACCAACCTCCTGCTCCTGTATTCTTCCTCTGATACTGTTATTTTACCATTACCAACCTCCTGCTCCTGTATTCTTCTCTGATACTGTTATTTTACCCATTACCAACCTCCTGCTCCTGTATTCTTCCTGATACTGTTATTTTACCATTACCAACCTCCTGCTCCTGTATTCTTCTCTGATACTGTTATTTTACCATTACCAACCTCCTGCTCCTGTATTCTTCTCTGATACTGTTATTTTACCATTACCAACCTCCTGCTCCTGTATTCTTCCTGATACTGTTATTTTACCATTACCAACCTCCTGCTCCTGTATTCTTCTCTGATACTGTTATTTACCATTACCAACCTCCTGCTCCTGTATTCTTCCCTGATACTGTTATTTTACCATTACCAACCTCCTGCTCCTGTATTCTTCCTGATACTGTTATTTTACCATTACCAACCTCCTGCTCCTGTATTCTTCTCTGATACTGTTATTTTACCATTACCAACCTCCTGCTCCTGTATTCTTCTGATACTGTTATTTTACCATTACCAACCTCCTGCTCCTGTATTCTTCACTGATACTGTTATTTTACCATTACCAACCTCCTACTCCTGTATTCTTCTGATACTGTTATTTTACCATTACCAACCTCCTGCTCCTGTATTCTTCTGATACTGTTATTTTACCATTACCAACCTCCTGCTCCTGTATTTTTCTCTGACACTGTTATTTTACCATTACCAACCTCCTGCTCCTGTATTTTTCTCTGACACTGTTATTTTACCATTACCAACCTCCTGCTCCTGTATTCTCTGATACTGTTATTTTACCATTACCAACCTCCTACTCCTGTATTCTTCTCCGATACTGTTATTTTACCATTACCAACCTCCTACTCCTGTATTCTTCCCTGATACTGTTATTTTACCATTACCAACCTCCTGCTCCTGTATTCTTCACTGATACTGTTATTTTACCATTACCAACCTCCTGCTCCTGTATTCTTCCCTGATACTGTTATTTTACCATTACCAACCTCCTGCTCCTGTATTCTTCTCTGAATACTGTTATTTTACCATTACCAACCTCCTGCTCCTGTATTCTTCTCTGATACTGTTATTTTACCATTACCAACCTCCTGCTCCTGTATCTTCTCTGATACTGTTATTTTAACCATTACCAACCTCCTGCTCCTGTATTCTTCTCTGATACTGTTATTTTTACCATTACCAACCTTCCTGCTCCTGTATTCTTCTCTGATACTGTTATTTTTTACCATTACCAACCTCCTGCTCCTGTATTCTTCTCTGATACTGTTATTTTACCATTACTAACCTCCTAGCTCCTGTATTCTTCTCTGATACTGTTATTTTACCATTTCCACCTCCTGCTCCTGTATTCTTCTCTGATACTGTTATTTTACCATTACCAACCTCCTGCTCCTGTATTCTTCCCTGATACTGTTATTTTACCATTACCAACCTCCTGCTCCTGTATTCTTCCCTGATACTGTTATTTTACCATTACCAACCTCCTGCTCCTGTATTCTTCTCTGATACTGTTATTTTACCATTACCAACCTGCTGACTCCTGTATTCTTCCTGATACTGTTATTTTAACCATTACCAACCTCCTGCTCCTGTATTCTTCTGATACTGGTTATTTTACCATTACCAACCTCCTGCTCCTGTATTCTTCCCTGATACTGTTATTTTACCATTACCAACCTCCTGCTCCTGTATTCTTCCCTGATACTGTTATTTTACCATTACCAACCTCCTGCTCCTGTATTCTTCTGATACTGTTATTTTACCATTACCAACCTCCTGACTCCTGTATTCTTCTGATACTGTTATTTTACCAATACCAACCTCCTGCTCCTGTAGTTCTTCTCTGATACTGTTATTTTACCATTACCAACCTCCTGCTCCTGTATTCTTCTCTGATACTGTTATTTTACCATTACCAACCTCCTGCTCCTGTATTCTGATACTGTTATTTTACCATTACCAACCTCCTGCTCCTGTATTTTCTCCGATACTGTTATTTTACCATTACCAACCTCCTGCTCCTGTATTCTTCTGATACTGTTATTTTACCATTACCAACCTCCTGCTCCTGTATTTTCTGATACTGTTTATTTTACCATTACCAACCTCCTGCTCCTGTATTTTCTCTGACTGTTATTTTACCATTACCAACCTCCTGCCTGTATTTTTCTCTGACACTGTTATTTTACCATTACCAACCTCCTGCTCCTGTATTCTCTGTACTGTTATTTTACCATTACAACCTCCTACTCCTGTATTCTTCCCTGATACTGTTATTTTACCATTACCAACCTCCTGCTCCTGTATTCTTCTCTGACACTGTTATTTTACCATTACCAACCTCCTGCTCCTGTATTCTTCTGATACTGTTATTTTACCATTACCAACCTCCTACTCCTGTATTCTTCTGATACTGCTATTTTACCATTACCAACCTCCTGCTCCTGTATTCTTCTCTGACACTGTTATTTTACCATTACCAACCTCCTGCTCCTGTATTCTTCTCTAATACTGTTATTTTACCATTACCAACCTCCTGCTCCTGTATTCTTCTCTGATACTGTTATTTTACCATTACCAACCTCCTGCTCCTGTATCTTCTCTAATACTGTTATTTACCATTACCAACCTCCTGCTCCTGTATTCTTCTCTGATACTGTTATTTTACCATTACCAACCTCCTACTCCTGTATTCTTCTGATACTGTTATTTTACCATTACCAACCTCCTGCTCCTGTATTCTTCTGATACTGTTATTTTACCATTACCAACCTCCTGCTCCTGTTATTTTACCATTACCAACCTCCTTGCTCCTGTATTCTTCTCTGATACTGTTAATTTACCATTACCAACCTCCTGCTCCTGTATTCTCTCTGATACTTGTTATTTTACCATTACCAACCTCCTGCTACCTGTATTCTTCCTGATACTGTTATTTTACCATTACCCAACCTCCTGCTCCTGTATTCTTCCTGATACTGTTATTTTACCATTTACCAACCTCCTGCTACTGTAGCCTTCCCTGATACTGTTATTTTACCATTACCAACCTCCTGCTCCTGTATTCTTCTCTGATACGGTTATTTTACCATTACCAACCTCCTGCTCCTGTATTCTTCTCTGATACGGTTATTTTACCATTACCAACCTCCTGCTCCTGTATTCTTCCCTGATACTGTTATTTTACCATTACCAACCTCCTGCTCCTGTATTCTTCTGATACTGTTATTTTACCATTACCAACCTGAAGCTCCTGTATTCTTCCCTGATACTGTTATTTTACCATTACCAACCTCCTGCTCCTGTACTCTTCTCTGATACGGTTATTTTACCATTACCAACCTCCTACTCCTGTATTCTTCCTGATACTGTTATTTTACCATTACCAACCTGAAGCTCCTGTATTCTTCCCTGATACTGTTATTTTACCATTACCA
This sequence comes from Bombina bombina, assembly GCF_027579735.1. Lineage (NCBI taxonomy): Eukaryota > Metazoa > Chordata > Amphibia > Anura > Bombinatoridae > Bombina > Bombina bombina. Next base: position 3,931,568 of record NC_069507.1, read on the forward strand.
ACCTCCTGCTCCTGTATTCTTCTCTGATACTGTTATTTTACCATTACCAACCTCCTGCTCCTGTATTCTTCCTGATACTGTTATTTTACCATTACCAACCTCCTGCTCCTGTATTCTTCTCTGATACTGTTATTTTACCATTACCAACCTCCTGCTCCTGTATTCTTCTCTGATACTGTTATTTTACCATTACCAACCTCCTGCTCCTGTATTCTTCTCTGATACTGTTATTTTACCATTACCAACTCCTGCTCCTGTATTCTTCTCTGATACTGTTATTTTACCATTACCAACCTCCTACTCCTGTATTCTTCTCTGATACTGTTATTTTACCATTACCAACCTCCTGCTCCTGTATTCTCCCTGATACTGTTATTTTACCATTACCAACCTCCTGCTCCTGTATTCTTCTCTGATACTGTTATTTTACCATTACCAACCTCCTGCTCCTGTATTCTTCCCTGATACTGTTATTTTACCATTACCAACCTCCTGCTCCTGTATTCTTCTCTGATACTGTTATTTTACCATTACCAACCTCCTGCTCCTGTATTCTTCTCTGATACTGTTATTTTACCATTACCAACTCCTGCTCCTGTATTCTTCTCTGATACTGTTATTTTACCATTACCAACTCCCTGCTCCTGTATTCTTTCTGATACTGTTATTTTACCATTACCAACTCCCTGCTCCTGTATTCTTCTGATACTGTTATTTTACCATTACCAACTCCCTGCTCCTGTATTCTTCTGATACTGTTATTTTACCATTACCAACTCCTGCTCCTGTATTCTTCTGATACTGTTATTTTACCATTACCAACCTCCTGCTCCTGTATTCTTCTGATACTGTTATTTTACCATTACCAACCTCCTGCTCCTGTATTCTTCTGATACTGTTATTTTACCATTACCAACCCCTGCTCCTGTATTCTTCACTGATACTGTTATTTTACCATTACCAACCCCTGCTCCTGTATTCTTCTCTGATTATGTTATTTTACCATTACCAACCTCCTGCTCCTGTATTCTTCTCTGATACTGTTATTTTACCATTACCAACCTCCTGCTCCTGTATTCTTCTCTGATACTGTTATTTTACCATTACCAACCTCCTGCTCCTGTATTCTTCTCTGATACTGTTATTTTACCATTACCAACCTCCTGCTCCTGTATTCTTCTGATACTGTTTTTTACCATTACAACCTCCTGCTCCTGTATTCTTCTCTGATACTGTTATTTTACCATTACCAACCTCCTACTCCTGTATTCTTCTCTGATACTGTTATTTTACCATTACCAACCTCCTGCTCCTGTATTCTTCTGATACTGTTATTTTACCATTACCAACCTCCTGCTGCTGTATTCTTCTCTAATACTGTTATTTTACCATTACCAACCTCCTGCTGCTGTATTCTTCCCTGATACTGTTATTTTACCATTACCAACCCTATCCTGTATTCTTTGATACTGTTATTTTACCATTACTAACCTCCGTATCCTGTATTCTCCTGATACTGTTATTTTACCATTACCAACCTCCTGCTCCTGTATTCGTTCCCTGATACTGTTATTTAACCATTACCAACCTCCTGCTCCTGTATTCTCTCCTGATACTGTTATTTTCCATTACCAACCTCCTGCTCCTGTATTCTTCCCTGATACTGTTATTTTACATTTACCAACCTCCTGCTCCTGTATTCTTCTCTGATACTGTTATTTTACCATACCAACCTCCTGCTCCTGTATTCTCTCTGATACTGTTATTTTACCATTACCAACCTCCTGCTCCTGTATTCTTCTCTGATACTGTTATTTTACCATTACCAACCTCCTGCTCCTGTATTCTTCTCTGATACTGTTATTTTACCATTACAAACCTCCTGCTCCTGTATTCTTCTCTGATACTGTTATTTTACCATTACCAACCTCCTGCTCCTGTATTCTTCTCGATACTGTTATTTTACCATTACCAACCTCCTGCTCCTGTATTCTTCTTGATACTGTTATTTTACCATTACCAACCTCCTGCTCCTGTATTCTTCTGATACTGTTATTTTACCATTACCACCTCCTGCTCCTGTATTCTTCCCTGATACTGTTATTTTACCATTACCAACCTCCTGCTCCTGTATTCTTCTCTGATACTGTTATTTACCATTTACCAACCTCCTGCTCCTGTATTCTTCTCTGATACTGTTATTTTACCATTACCAACCTCCTGCTCCTGTATTATTCTCTGATACTGTTATTTTACCATTACCAACCTCCTGCTCCTGTATTCTTTCTGATACTGTTATTTTACCATTACCAACCTCCTCTCCTGTATTCTTCACTGATACTGTTATTTTACCATTACCAACCTCCTGCTCCTGTATTCTTCTCTGATACTGTTATTTTACCATTACCAACCTCCTGCTCCTGTATTCTTCTGATACTGTTATTTTACCAATACCAACCTCCTGCTCCTGTATTCTTCTCTGATACGTTATTTTACCATTACCAACCTCCTGCTCCTGTATTCTTCTCTGATACGGATTATTTTACCATTACCAACCTCCTGCTCCTGTATTCTTCTCTGATACGGTTATTCTTACCATTACCAACCTCCTGCTCCTGTATTCTTCTGATACTGTTATTTTACCATTACCAACCTGAAGCTCCTGTATTCTTCTCTGATACTGTTATTTTACCATTACCAACCCTCCTGCTCTGTACTCTTCTCTGATACGGGTTATTTTTACCATTACCAACCTCCTACTCTGTATTCTTCCCTGATACTTTTATTTTACCATTACCAACCTGAAGCTCTGTATTCTTCTCTGATACTGTTATTTTACCATTACCAACCTCCTGCTCCTGTATTCTTCTCTGATACTGTTATTTTACCATTACCAAACCTCCTACTCCTGTATTCTTCCCTGATACTGTTATTTTACCATTACCCAACCTCCTGCTCCTGTATTCTTCTCTGATACTGTTATTTTACCATTACCAACCTCCTGCTCCTGTATTCTTCTCTGATACTGTTATTTTACCATTACCAACCTCCTGCTCCTGTATTCTTCTCTGATACTGTTATTTTACCATTACCAACCTCCTGCTCCTGTATTCTTCTTGATACTGTTATTTTACCATTACCAACCTCCTGCTCCTGTATTCTTCTGATACTGTTATTTTACCATTACCAACCTCCTGCTCCTGTATTCTTCTTGATACTGTTATTTTACCATTACCAACCTCCTGCTCCTGTATTCTTCTCTGATACTGTTATTTACCATTACCAACCTCCTGCTCCTGTATTCTTCTCTGATACTGTTATTTTACCATTACCAACCTCCTGCTCCTGTATTCTTCCTGATACGGTTATTTTACCATTACCAACCTCCTGCTCCTGTATTCTTCTCTGATACTGTTATTTTACCATTACCAACCTCCTGCTCCTGTATTCTTCCTGCTACTGTTATTTTACCATTACCAACCTCCTGCTCCTGTATTCTTCTCTGATACTGTTATTTTACCATTACCAACCTCCTGCTCCTGTATTCTTCTCTGATACTGTTATTTTACCATTACCAACCTCCTGCTCCTGTATTCTTCTCTAATACTGTTATTTTACCATTACTAACCTCCTGCTCCTGTATTCTTCTCTAATACTGTTATTTTACCATTACTAACCTCCTACTCCTGTATTCTTCTCTAATACTGTTATTTTACCATTACCAACCTCCTGCTCCTGTATTCTTCCCTGATACTGTTATTTTACCATTACTAACCTTACTCCTGTATTTTCTCTGATACTGTTATTTTACCATTACCAACCTCCTGCTCCTGTATTCTTCCCTGATACTGTTATTTTACCATTACTAACCTTCTACTCCTGTATTCTTCTCTGATACTGTTATTTTACCATTACCAACCTCCTACTCCTGTATTCTTCTCTGATACTGTTATTTTACCATTACCAACCTCCTGCTCCTGTATTCTTCCCTGCTACTGTTATTTTACCATTACCAACCTCCTGCTCCTGTATTCTTCCCTGCTACTGTTATTTTACCATTACAACCTCCTGCTCCTGTATTCTTCTCTGATACTGTTATTTTACCATTACCAACCTCCTGCTCCTGTATTCTTCCCTGATACTGTTATTTTACCATTACCAACCTCTGCCCTGTATTCTTTCTGATACTGTTATTTTACCATTACCAACCTCCTGCTCCTGTATTCTTCTCTGATACTGTTATTTTACCATTACAACCTCCTGCTCCTGTATTCTTCTCTGATACTGTTATTTTACCATTACCAACCTCCTGCTCCTGTATTCTTCTCTGATACTGTTATTTTACCATTACCAACCTCCTACTCCTGTATTCTTCTGATACTGTTATTTTACCATTACCAACCTCCTGCTCCTGTATTCTTCTCTGATACTGTTATTTTACCATTACCAACCTCCTGCTCCTGTATTCTTCTGATACTGTTATTTTACCATTACCAACCTCCTGCTCCTGTATTCTTCCCTGATACTGTTATTTTACCATTACCAACCTCCTGCTCCTGTATTCTTCTCTGATACTGTTATTTTACCATTACCAACTCCTGCTCCTGTATTCTTCTCTGATACTGTTATTTTACCATTACCAACCTCCTGCTCCTGTACTCTTCTCTGATACGGTTATTTTACCATTACCAACCTCCTGCTCCTGTATTCTTCCCTGCTACTGTTATTTTACCATTACCAACCTCCTGCTCCTGTATTCTTCCCTGCTACTGTTATTTTACCATTACCAACCTCCTGCTCCTGTATTCTTCTCTGATACTGTTATTTTACCATTACCAACCTCCTTACTCCTGTATTCTTCTCTGATACTGTTATTTTACCATTACCAACCTCCTGCTCCCTGTATTCTTCTGGATACTGTTATTTTACCATTACCAACCCTCTACTCCTGTATTATTCTCTGATACTGTTATTTTACCATTTACCAACCTCCTGCTCCTGTATCTTCTGATACTGTTATTTTACCATTACCAACCTCCTGCTCCTGTATTCTTCTCTGATACTGTTATTTTACCATTTACCAACCTCTGCTCCTGTATTCCTTCTGATACTGTTATTTTACTCATTACCTAACCTCCTGCTCCTGTATTCTTCCCTGATACTGTTATTTTACCATTACCCAAACCTCCTGCTCCTGTAATTCTTCTGATACTGTTATTTTACCATTACCAACCCTCTACTCCTGTATTCTTCTCTGATATTGTTATTTTACCATTTACCAACCTACCTGCTCCTGTATTCCTTCTCTGATTACTTGTTATTTTACCATTACCAACCTCCTGCTCCTGTATTCTTCCCTGATACTGTTATTTTACCATTACCAACCTGAAGCTCCTGTATTCTTCCCTGATACTGTTATTTTACCATTACCAACCTCCTGCTCCTGTATTCTTCCCTGTTACTGTTATTTTACCATTACCAACCTCCTGCTCCTGTATTCTTCCCTGCTACTGTTATTTTACCATTACCAACCTCCTGCTACTGTAGCCTTCCCTGATACTGTTATTTTACCATTACCAACCTCCTGCTCCTGTATTCTTCCCTGATACTGTTATTTTACCATTACCAACCTCCTGCTCCTGTATTCTTCCCTGATACTGTTATTTTACCATTACCAACCTCCTGCTACTGTAGCCTTCCCTGATACTGTTATTTTACCATTACCAACCTCCTGCTCCTGTACTCTTCTCTGATAAGGTTATTTTACCATTACCAACCTGAAGCTCCTGTATTCTTCCCTGATACTGTTATTTTACCATTACCAACCTCCTGCTCCTGTATTCTTCCCTGTTACTGTTATTTTACCATTACCAACCTCCTGCTCCTGTATTCTTCCCTGTTACTGTTATTTTACCATTACCAACCTCCTGCTCCTGTATTCTTCCCTGATACTGTTATTTTACCATTACCAACCTCCTGCTCCTGTATTCTTCTCTGATACTGTTATTTTACCATTACCAACGTCCTGCTCCTGTATTCTTCCCTGATACTGCTTATTTTACCATCTACCCAACCTCTGCTCCTGTATTCTTCTCTGATACTGTTATTTTACCATTACCAACCTCCTGCTCCTGTATTCTTCACTGATTCTGTTATTTTCCATTACCAACCTCCTGCTCCTGTATTCTTCCCTGATACTGTTATTTTACCAATACCAACCCTCCTACTCCTGTATTCTTCCCTGATACTGTTATTTTACCATTACCAACCTCCCTGCTCCTGTATTCTTTGATACTGTTATTTTACCATTACCAACCTCCTGCTCCTGTATTCTTCTCTGATACTGTTATTTTACCAATACCAACCTCCTGGTCCTATATTCTTCCCTGCTACTGTTATTTTACCATTACCAACCTCCTACTCCTGTATTCTTCTCTGATACTGTTATTTTACCATTACCAACCTCCTGCTCCTGTATTCTTCTCTGATACTGTTATTTTACCAATACCAACCTCCTGGTCCTATATTCTTCCCTGATACTGTTATTTTACCATTACCAACCTCCTGCTCCTGTATTCTTCCCTGATACTGTTATTTTACCATTACCAACCTCCTACTCCTGTATTCTTCTGATACTGTTATTTTACCATTACCAACCTCCTGCTCCTGTATTTTTCTCTGATACTGTTATTTTACCATTACCAACCCCCTGCTCCTGTATTCTTCTGATACTGTTATTTTACCATTACCAACCTCCTGCTCCTGTATTTTTCTCTGATACTGTTATTTTACCATTACCAACCCCCTGCTCCTGTATTCTTCACTGATACTGTTATTTTACCATTACCAACCTCCTGCTCCTGTATTCTTCTCTGATACTGTTATTTTACCATTACCAACCTCCTGCTCCTGTATTCTTCTGATACTGTTATTTTACCATTACCAACCTCCTGATCCTGTATTCTTCCCTGATACTGTTATTTTACCATTACCAACCTCCTGCTCCTGTATTCTTCTGATACTGTTATTTTACCATTACCAACCTCCTGCTCCTGTATTCTTCTCTGATACTGTTATTTTACCATTACCAACCTCCTGCTCCTGTATTCTTCCCTGATACTGTTATTTTACCATTACCAACCTCCTGCTCCTGTATTCTTCTCTGATACTGTTATTTTACCATTACCAACCTCCTGCTCCTGTATTCTTCCCTGATACTGTTATTTTAACATTACCAACCTCCTGCTCCTGTATTCTTCTGATACTGTTATTTTACCATTACCAACCTCCTGCTCCTGTATTCTTCACTGATACTGTTATTTTACCATTACCAACCTCCTGCTCCTGTATTCTTCTCTGATACTGTTATTTTACCAATACCAACCTCCTGCTCCTGTATTCTTCCCTGATACTGTTATTTTACCATTACCAACCCCCTGCTCCTGTATTCTTCCCTGATACTGTTATTTTACCATTACCAACCCCCTGCTCCTGTATTCTTCTCTGATACTGTTATTTTACCATTACCAACCTCCTGCACCTGTATTCTTCCCTGATACTGTTATTTTACCATTACCAACCTCCTGCTCCTGTATTCTTCCCTGCTACTGTTATTTTACCATTACCAACCTCCTGCTCCTGTATTCTTCCCTGCTACTGTTATTTTACCATTACCAACCTCCTGCTCCTGTATTCTTCTGATACTGTTATTTTACCATTACCAACCTCCTACTCCTGTATTCTTCTGATACTGTTATTTTACCATTACCAACCTCCGACTCCTGTATTCTTCTGATACTGTTATTTTACCATTACCAACATCCTGCTCCTGTATTCTTCTAATACTGTTATTTTACCATTACCAACCTCCTGCTCCTGTATTTTTCTCTGACACTGTTATTTTACCATTACCAACCTCCTGCTCCTGTATTTTTCTCTGACACTGTTATTTTACCATTACCAACCTCCTGCTCCTGTATTATCTGGTACTGTTATTTTACCATTACCAACCTCCTACTCCTGTATTCTTCTCCGATACTGTTATTTTACCATTACCAACCTCCTACTCCTGTATTCTTCCCTGATACTGTTATTTTACCATTACCAACCTCCTGCTCCTGTATTCTTCCCTGCTACTGTTATTTTACCATTACCAACCTCCTGCTACTGTAGCCTTCCCTGATACTGTTATTTTACCATTACCAACCTCCTGCTCCTGTATTCTTCTCTAATACTGTTATTTTACCATTACCAACCTCCTGCTCCTGTATTCTTCTCTGATACTGTTATTTTACCATTACCAACCTCCTGCTCCTGTATCTTCTCTGATACTGTTATTTTACCATTACCAACCTCCTGCTCCTGTATTCTTCCTCTGATACTGTTATTTTACCATTACCAACCTCCTGCTCCTGTATTCTTCTCTGATACTGTTATTTTACCATTACTAACCTCCTACTCCTGTATTCTTCTCTGATACTGTTATTTTACCATTACCAACCTCCTGCTCCTGTATTCTTCTGATACTGTTATTTTACCATTACCAACCTCCTGCTCCTGTATTCTTCCCTGATACTGTTATTTTACCATTACCAACCTCCTGCTCCTGTATTCTTCCCTGATACTGTTATTTTACCATTACCAACCTCCTGCTCCTGTATTCTTCCCTGATACTGTTATTTTACCATTACCAACCTCCTACTCCTGTATTCTTCTGATACTGTTATTTTACCATTACCAACCTCCTGCTCCTGTATTCTTCTCTGATACTGTTATTTTACCATTACCAACCTCCTGCTCCTGTATTCTTCCCTGATACTGTTATTTTACCATTACCAACCTCCTGCTCCTGTATTCTTCACTGATACTGTTATTTTACCATTACCAACCTCCTACTCCTGTATTCTTCTGATACTGTTATTTTACCATTACCAACCTCCTGCTCCTGTATTCTTCTGATACTGTTATTTTACCATTACCAACCTCCTGCTCCTGTATTTTTCTCTGACACTGTTATTTTACCATTACCAACCTCCTGCTCCTGTATTTTTCTCTGACACTGTTATTTTACCATTACCAACCTCCTGCTCCTGTATTCTCTCTGATACTGTTATTTTACCATTACCAACCTCCTACTCCTGTATTCTTCTCCGATACTGTTATTTTACCATTACCAACCTCCTACTCCTGTATTCTTCCCTGATACTGTTATTTTACCATTACCAACCTCCTGCTCCTGTATTCTTCTCTGACACTGTTATTTTACCATTACCAACCTCCTGCTCCTGTATTCTTCTGATACTGTTATTTTACCATTACCAACCTCCTGCTCCTGTATTCTTCCTGATACTGCTATTTTACCATTACCAACCTCCTGCTCCTGTATTCTTCTCTGACACTGTTATTTTACCATTACCAACCTCCTGCTCCTGTATTCTTCTCTAATACTGTTATTTTACCATTACCAACCTCCTACTCCTGTATTCTTCTCTGATACGGTTATTTTACCATTACCAACCTCCTGCTCCTGTATTCTTCTCTAATACTGTTATTTTACCATTACCAACCTCCTGCTCCTGTATTCTTCTCTGATACTGTTATTTTACCAATACCAACCTCCTGGTCCTGTATTCTTCCCTGATACTGTTATTTTACCATTACCAACTCCCTGCTCCTGTATTCTTCTCTGATACTGTTATTTTACCATTACCAACCTCCTGCTCCTGTATTCTTCTCTGATACTGTTATTTTACCATTACCAACCTCCTGCTCCTGTATTCTTCACTGATACTGTTATTTTACCATTACCAACCTCCTGCTCCTGTATTCTTCTCTGATACTGTTATTTTACCATTACCAACCTCCTGCTCCTGTATTCTTCTCTGATACTGTTATTTTACCAATACCAACCTCCTGGTCCTGTATTCTTCCCTGATACTGTTATTTTACCATTACCAACCTCCTGCTCCTGTATTCTTCTGATACTGTTATTTTACCATTACCAACCTCCTGCTCCTGTATTCTTCCCTGATACTGTTATTTTACCATTACCAACCTCCTGCTCCTGTATTCTTCCCTGATACTGTTATTTTACCATTACCAACCTCCTGCTCCTGTATTCTTCTGATACTGTTATTTTACCATTACCAACCTCCTACTCCTGTATTCTTCTGATACTGTTATTTTACCAATACCAACCTCCTGCTCCTGTATTCTTCTGATACTGTTATTTTACCATTACCAACCTCCTGCTCCTGTATTCTTCTGATACTGTTATTTTACCATTACCAACCTCCTGCTCCTGTATTCTTCTGATACTGTTATTTTACCAATACCAACCTCCTGCTCCTGTATTCTTCTGATACTGTTATTTTACCATTACCAACCTCCTGCTCCTGTATTCTTCTCTGATACTGTTATTTTACCATTACCAACCTCCTGCTCCTGTATTCTTCTGATACTGTTATTTTACCATTACCAACCTCCTGCTACTGTAGCCTTCCCTGATACTGTTATTTTACCATTACCAACCTCCTGCTACTGTAGCCTTCCCTGATACTGTTATTTTACCATTACCAACCTCCTGCTCCTGTATTCTTCTCTGATACTGTTATTTTACCATTACCAACCTCCTGCTCCTGTATTCTTCTCTGATACTGTTATTTTACCATTACCAACCTCCTGCTCCTGTATTCTTCTCTGATACTGTTATTTTACCATTACCAACCTCCTGCTCCTGTATTCTTCTCTGATACTGTTATTTTACCATTACCAACCTCCTGCTCCTGTATTCTTCCCTGCTACTGTTATTTTACCATTACCAACCTCCTGCTCCTGTATTCTTCTCTGATACTGTTATTTTACCATTACCAACTCCCTGCTCCTGTATTCTTCTGATACTGTTATTTTACCATTACCAACTCCCTGCTCCTGTATTCTTCCCTGCTACTGTTATTTTACCATTACCAACCTCCTGCTCCTGTATTCTTCTGATACTGTTATTTTACCATTACCAACCTCCTGCTCCTGTATTTTTCCCTGATACTGTTATTTTACCATTACCAACTCCCTGCTCCTGTATTCTTCTCTGATACTGTTATTTTACCATTACCAACCTCCTGCTCCTGTATTGTTCCCTGATACTGTTATTTTACCATTACCAACCTCCTGCTCCTGTATTCTTCTCTGATACTGTTATTTTACCATTACCAACCTCCTGCTCCTGTATTCTTCCCTGCTACTGTTATTTTACCATTACCAACCTCCTGCTCCTGTATTCTTCTCTGATACTGTTATTTTACCATTACCAACCTCCTGCTCCTGTATTCTTCTCTAATACTGTTATTTTACCATTACCAACCTCCTGCTACTGTATTCTTCTCTGATACTGTTATTTTACCATTACCAACCTCCTGCTCCTGTATTCTTCCCTGCTACTGTTATTTTACCATTACCAACCTCCTACTCCTGTATTCTTCCCTGATACTGTTATTTTACCATTACCAACCTCCTGCTCCTGTATTCTTCTCTAATACTGTTATTTTACCATTACCAACCTCCTACTCCTGTATTCTTCTCTGATACTGTTATTTTACCATTACCAACCTCCTACTCCTGTATTCTTCCCTGATACTGTTATTTTACCATTACCAACCTCCTACTCCTGTATTCTTCCCTGATACTGTTATTTTACCAATACCAACCTCCTGCTCCTGTATTCTTCCCTGATACTGTTATTTTACCATTACCAACCTCCTGCTCCTGTATTCTTCCCTGCTACTGTTATTTTACCATTACCAACCTCCTACTCCTGTATTCTTCCCTGATACTGTTATTTTACCATTACCAACCTCCTACTCCTGTATTCTTCTCTGATACTGTTATTTTACCATTACCAACCTCCTGCTCCTGTATTCTTCCCTGCTACTGTTATTTTACCAATACCAACCTCCTACTCCTGTATTCTTCTGATACTGTTATTTTACCAATACCAACCTCCTGCTCCTGTATTCTTCCCTGATACTGTTATTTTACCATTACCAACCTCCTGCTCCTGTATTCTTCCCTGCTACTGTTATTTTACCATTACCAACCTCCTGCTCCTGTATTCTTCTCTGATACTGTTATTTTACCATTACCAACCTCCTGCTCCTGTATTCTTCTCTAATACTGTTATTTTACCATTACCAACCTCCTACTCCTGTATTCTCTGATACTGTTATTTTACCATTACCAACCTCCTGCTCCTGTACTCTTCTCTGATACGGTTATTTTACCATTACCAACCTCCTGCTCCTGTACTCTTCTCTGATACGGTTATTTTACCATTACCAACCTCCTACTCCTGTATTCTTCTCTGATACTGTTATTTTACCATTACCAACCTGAAGCTCCTGTATTCTTCTCTGATACTGTTATTTTACCATTACCAACCTCCTGCTCCTGTATTCTCTGATACTGTTATTTTACCATTACCAACCTCCTGCTCCTGTATTCTTCTCTAATACTGTTATTTTACCATTACCAACCTCCTGCTCCTGTATTCTTCTCTGATACTGTTATTTTACCATTACCAACCTCCTGCTCCTGTATTCTTCCCTGATACTGTTATTTTACCATTACCAACCTCCTGCTCCTGTATTCTTCCCTGATACTGTTATTTTACCATTACCAACCTCCTGCTCCTGTATTCTTCCCTGCTACTGTTATTTTACCATTACCAACCTCCTGCTCCTGTATTCTTCTCTGATACTGTTATTTTACCATTACCAACCTCCTGCTCCTGTATTCTTCTCTGATACTGTTATTTTACCATTACCAACCTCCTGCTCCTGTATTCTTCCCTGATACTGTTATTTTACCATTACCAACCTCCTGCTCCTGTACTCTTCTCTGATACTGTTATTTTACCATTACCAATTTCCTGCTCCTGTATTCTTCTCTGATACTGTTATTTTACCATTACCAACCTCCTGCTCCTGTATTCTTCTCTGATACTGTTATTTTACCATTACCAACCTCCTGCTCCTGTATTCTTCTGATACTGTTATTTTACCATTACCAACCTCCTGCTCCTGTATTCTTCTGATACTGTTATTTTACCATTACCAACCTCCTGCTCCTGTATTCTTCTCTGATACTGTTATTTTACCATTACCAACCTCCTGCTCCTGTATTCTTCTCTGATACTGTTATTTTACCATTACCAACCTCCTGCTCCTGTATTCTTCCCTGATACTGTTATTTTACCATTACCAACCTCCTGCTCCTGTACTCTTCTCTGATACTGTTATTTTACCATTACCAATTTCCTGCTCCTGTATTCTTCTCTAATACTGTTATTTTACCATTACTAACCTCCTACTCCTGTATTCTTTCCTGATACTGTTATTTTACCATTACCAACCTCCTGCTCCTGTATTCTTCTGATACTGTTATTTTACCATTACCAACCTCCTGCTCCTGTATTCTTCTCTGATACTGTTATTTTACCATTACCAACCTCCTGCTCCTGTATTCTTCTGATACTGTTATTTTACCATTACCAACCTCCTGCTCCTGTATTCTTCTCTGATACTGTTATTTTACCATTACCAACCTCCTGCTCCTGTATTCTTCTCTGATACTGTTATTTTACCATTACCAACCTCCTACTCCTGTATTCTTCTCTGATACTGTTATTTTACCATTACCAACCTCCTGCTCCTGTATTCTTCCCTGATACTGTTATTTTACCATTACCAACCTGAAGCTCCTGTATTCTTCTCTGATACTGTTATTTTACCATTACCAACCTCCTGCTCCTGTATTCTTCTCTGATACTGTTATTTTACCATTACCAACCTCCTGCTCCTGTATTCTTCTGATACGGTTATTTTACCATTACCAACCTCCTGCTCCTGTATTCTTCTCTGATACTGTTATTTTACCATTACCAACCTCCTGCTCCTGTATTCTTCTCTAATACTGTTATTTTACCATTACCAACCTCCTGCTCCTGTATTCTTCTGATACTGTTATTTTACCATTACTAACCTCCTGCTCCTGTATTCTTCCCTGCTACTGTTATTTTACCATTACCAACCTCCTGCTCCTGTATTCTTCCCTGATACTGTTATTTTACCATTACTAACCTCCTGCTCCTGTATTCTTCTCTGATACTGTTATTTTACCATTACCAACCTCCTGCTCCTGTATTCTTCTCTGATACTGTTATTTTACCAATACCAACCTCCTGCTCCTGTATTCTTCTGATACTGTTATTTTACCATTACCAACCTCCTGCTCCTGTATTCTTCTGATACTGTTATTTTACCATTACCAACCTCCTGCTCCTGTATTCTTCTCTGATACTGTTATTTTACCATTACCAACCTCCTGCTCCTGTATTCTTCTCTGATACTGTTATTTTACCATTACCAACCTCCTGCTCCTGTATTCTTCTGATACGGTTATTTTACCATTACCAACCTCCTGCTCCTGTATTCTTCTCTGATACTGTTATTTTACCATTACCAACCTCCTGCTCCTGTATTCTTCTCTAATACTGTTATTTTACCATTACCAACCTCCTGCTCCTGTATTCTTCTGATACTGTTATTTTACCATTACTAACCTCCTGCTCCTGTATTCTTCCCTGCTACTGTTATTTTACCATTACCAACCTCCTGCTCCTGTATTCTTCCCTGATACTGTTATTTTACCATTACTAACCTCCTGCTCCTGTATTCTTCTCTGATACTGTTATTTTACCATTACCAACCTCCTGCTCCTGTATTCTTCCCTGATACTGTTATTTTACCATTACCAACCTCCTGCTCCTGTATTCTTCTCTGATACTGTTATTTTACCATTACCAACCTCCTGCTCCTGTATTCTTCCCTGATACTGTTATTTTACCATTACCAACCTCCTGCTCCTGTATTCTTCTCTGATACTGTTATTTTACCATTACCAACCTCCTGCTCCTGTATTCTTCTGATACTGTTATTTTACCATTACCAACCTCCTGCTCCTGTATTCTTCTCTGATACTGTTATTTTACCATTACCAACCTCCTGCTCCTGTATTCTTCTCTGATACTGTTATTTTACCATTACCAACCTCCTGCTCCTGTATTCTTCTCTAATACTGTTATTTTACCATTACCAACCTCCTGCTCCTGTATTCTTCCCTGATACCGTTATTTTACCATTACCAACCTCCTGCTCCTGTATTCTTCTCTGATACTGTTATTTTACCATTACCAACCTCCTGCTACTGTAGCCTTCCCTGATACTGTTATTTTACCATTACCAACGCCAATCGATGTATTCTTTCTTCCGTATAACTTGTAGTTGTGCAGTGCTAGTTTTAATGCAGTGCCGAGTTTGATTGTAAGACTTGTAAAGAAGTAGCCCACTAATTCCTTTCATGAGATAAGGAATATTAGGTAGCTAATACACATTACATACAGCTTTCAGAGTACTATCTACCTTAGTACCATCATTCCTTTTTTATTTTGCAGCATGAACTTGAATTATATTTAGAAATTGAACAGTACAATTACCTTTTTAAAACAATTACCAAATGCTGTTGTTGACCTGTTGTGTGCCACACAGCAGCACTGTGGTTTGAAACGGTTGGTGTACTCTGTAGTGCACAGTTAGAGCTGAGCGTCCTGGGCCTGTCAGTGTGTTAGGCATTAATTAGCAAGCAGATTTATTTGCTTAATAAAATGATAGAAGTAAAACTTATTATATGGATATCAAGGGTTCATGCTGTGATGTTAGAAATATCTCACACCACAGCATTAACCTCTGATTATCCATATAATGGTGGCTGATTTACTCATATCATTTTATTAAGCAATCTGTGAATCAGCTAAAGCTAACAGCTATTATTATTAGAGACCATAATTACATCATGTGAGATATTATTCTAACATTTAAATGATGGTCTCTATTAATAATAGCTGTTAGCATCAGCAGATTCACTGATTGCTTTATAAAATGATATGAGTAAATCAGCCATCATTATATGGATAAAACGCTAGCTTCTAACTTTTTTAAACTGTTTTATACTGGATTTTATAACAGTATCTGTGCATATTATTCTTTATATTAGTGTCTATTACATGCAGGTATATACAAATTGGTGTATACTGTCCCTTTAATGCTGCAAGTGTAATCATTTTGTTTTGTTTTGGATTTTCAACCTGCTTTATTTGTCAGGTAATCAATATATTGCAGATGAGCTTGTGCTTTAGTGCAATGTATCTTAACTGTGGTCCTAAAGTACCCCCAACATGTAAGGTTTCCATTATAGCTGAACCAGTGCAAAGGTGAAATAATCAGCTGATCAGTAACACCATGGTTAATAACATGCTCTCACCCATCAGCTTATTATTCAATCTATGCACTGGTTCAGCGATAATTAAAACCTGCCCTGTTGGGGGTACTTGCGGTCCGCGGTATATGTGTTTCTCCAGCGTATCATAACTAGTGCCTCACTAGTCTCTGACCTCACTGCACGTCACTGCAACATGGGGGGCTCAAAACAACTCTCAAATGACCTGAAAACAAAGATTGTTCGACATTATGGTTTTAGGGGAAGGCTACAAAAAGCTATCGCAGAGATTTAAGCAGTCAGTGTCTACTGTGAGGAACATAGTGAGGAAATGGAAGAGCAGAGGCACCTACAACATCATCTTGCTGCAGATGGTGTCACTGTGGATCGTTCAACAATTCAGCGTATGGGAGAATGATGCGGAAGAAGCCTTTTCTGCACACACGCCACAAACAGTCGCTTGAGGTATGCAAACGCACATTTGGACAAGCCAGCTTCATTTTGGAAGAAGGTGCTGTGGACTGATGAAGCAAAGATTGAGTTATTTGGTCATAACAAGGAGTGTTATGCATGGCGGCAAAAGAATACAGCGTTTTAAGACAAACACTTGCTACCCACAGTAAAATGTGGTGGATGTTCCATCATGCTGTGTGGCCAGTGCCGGTACAGGGAATCTTGTTAAAGTTGAGGGTCGCATGGATTCCACTCAATATCAGCAGATACTTGAGAATAATGTTGAGGAATCAGTCACAAAGTTGAAGTTACGCCAGGGCTGGATATTTCAACAAGACAACCACCCAAAACACTGCTCAAAATCTACTCTGGCATTTATGCAGAGGAACAAGTACAATGTTCTGGAATGGCCATCCCAGTCCCCAGATCTGAATATCATTGAAAATCTGTGGGGTGATTTGAAGCGGACTGTCCATGCTCGGCAACCATCAAACCTAACTGAACTGGAGATGTTTTGCAAGGAGGAATAGTCCAAAATACCTTCATCCAGAATCCAGACACTCATTGCAGGCTATAGGAAGCGTCTAGAGGCTGTTATTTCTGCTAAAGGAGGCTCTACTAAATATTGTTGCAATATTTCTGTTGGGGTGCCCAAATTTATGCACCTCTCTAATTTCATTTTGATGCATATTGCACATTTTCTGTTAAACCAATAAACCTCATTTCACTACTGAAATATTACTGTGTCCTTCAGTTATTTGATAGATAAAAATGAAATTGCAGATCCAAACACCCAATTATTTATAAATAAAAATCATGGAAATTGTCAGGGGTGTCTAAACTTTTGCATACAACTGTATATAAATAAATATTTATATACACACATACACATTATATTAATAATTTTTATAGATACTGTAAATTATACAAATATTTAAAGGGACACTGAACCCAATTTTTTTTTTTTCGTGATTCAGACAGAGCAGCAATTTTAAGCAACTTTCTAATTTACTCCTATTATCAATTTTTCTTCGTACACTTCCTATCTTTATTTGAAAAAGAAGGCATCTAAGATTTTTTTCTTGGTTCAGAACTCTGGACAGTACTTTTTTATTGGTGGATGAATTTATCTACCAATCAGCAAGGACAACCCAGGTTGTTCACCAAAAATGGGCCTGCATCTAAACCTACATTCTTGCATTTCAAATAAAAATACCAAGAGAATAAAGAAAATGTGATAATAGGAGTAAATTAGAAAGTTGTTTAAAATGTAGTGCTCTATCTGAAAAAGAAATTTGGGTTCAGTGTGTAAAGTCTATTTCAACTATGTAAGTGGAACGCAACTGTAGATCAATTATTGTTTTGTATCACCAGGGTTTTGGGCTATTTAGGTGAGCATAGACCAGTAAACCTGTGGTGAATTAATATTAAGTTAGAGGTTCAATGCTGTTAGTACTATCACAACATGAATCCTTCTAAGCACAATATTTCCAATACTGTTAGACTGACACAGTATGGAAAAAATAATGAAAAAATGATAGAAGAAAAATATGCTTCTAATTTAAAAAACTTGAGAGAACAAAAATTATTTTTTAAGCTTACATTAAATAAACATGTAATGCAGGAGAGAGTTGGTTAATCCTTGTAAGAAGTAAGCTTGGTTTGCAAGAGATATACTTTTAACAAATCACAGAGAATGCTTCAGTTGTCTTGTAGCTGCTACTTTGTAACTGTGTTTATTGAGAGCAGCTGCTGCAGAGTAAGAGAGGAATTTGGCAAGATGCCCAGACTTGCAGTTGCAAAACCAAGTAACAGTTTTTATTTTGAAATAGTTAAATCCTCATCAGTTCAAGCTTGTAAACTTAGAGCTCAAAGTCTTGTTCTTAAAGCAGCATATATATTATGAAGTGAGAAAGGAGACAGTGATTCCCCAGTATGAAATAGTGTGCAGAGTAATTTAGAAAACTGCAGTGCCTGTCAGCTCCAGTTAAATTAAGAGTGATGCTGTAAGTGTACAATAACAATTCAGCAGTTAAGTTCTCAAATAGTATGCAAGGAATAAAATTAAGAGGTAACTTAGCTGTAAGTCCAAGGATGCAAACAGGATATTTCAGGGGATGTAATCCTTGTAGAAAATAGTCCAGAGTAATCCAAGCAAACAGTCCTTTGTGAAAGCAGTTGGTTTGAGAAAAACAATGCAGCTCAGAGACTGTGTGTAAGCTGTTACTCCTGCTAATGAAAATAACTAAGCACCTGTTTGCTGACAGGTGGAGCCTTAAGTAACATGAAAGTGAGAGAACCATGTGATGAGAAGTGAGAGAAGTAAAACATGAAATGGAATCCTGACATAAGCCCCCCTTCAAGGAAGCCGATCCTCGGCTTGATGCCTGGGTCTATGTGGATAGCGTCTATGGAAGCGGGAGAGCAACCGAGGGGCATTGATGTGGGTGTGCGGTTCCCAACTGTCGTCATCTGGCGAGAAACCCTTCCACCTCACAAGGTATTGCAACTGACCATTGTAGTATCTAGAGTCCAATAGGTCTTGGACCTCAAATATGTCAACATCCAAGGTCACCGGATCAGGGGGAAGAATAGTTTTAGTCGTTGAGGTAGAGGAAGCCGGTTTCAGGAGCGAGACATGGAAGGTGGGGTGAATAGGTAATGATGATGGAAGATCAAAAGTAACTGCATTGGCATTAACAATATTGCTTACTGTAAAGGGTCCGATAAATAAGCCAGCTAATTTTTTACTGGGAACAGGTATTTTGATATTTTTGGTTGAAAGCCAGACTTTATCTCCTACTGCATAGACAGGAGAAGGTCTTCTACGGAGATCATAGTACTTCTTTTGTATAGCTTGTGCGTTCTGGATGTTTAGACGCAAGGAATGAAAATTCTCTGCTATCTTTTGTAGAAGGTCATCAACCAGTTGAGAAGTTGGGGCAATTGAGTCATGGATGAAGAAGTTAGGGTGGAAAGCGTAATTCGCAAAGAATGGAGACAAATTGGTTGAACTGTTTTTACTATTATTATATGCAAATTCTGCCATGTATAGGTACCGGGCCCACTCTGTTTGTTGGTATGAGCAGTAACAGCGGATGTACTGTTCAAGCCATTGGTTTAACCTTTCAGTTTGACCATTGGTCTGCGGATGGAAGGCTGTACTAAGTCGATGATCAATCTGTAGATGTTGGGCGAGGGATTTCCAGAATTTTGAAGTAAATTGAGCTCCTCTGTCGGTTGTTATGATGTTCGGGATCCCATGGAAGCGTACAACCGAATTTAGGAAAAGTTGAGCAGTCTCCGTGGATGTGGGTACCTTGTGATACGGAATGAATAAAGCCATCTTTGTGAGAATATCTGTAACAACAAGAATAGTATTAAATCCAGAACTTAAAGGAAGTTCAACAATAAAGTCCATACCTATATGAGCCCAAGGTCTTTCAGGGATATCCATAGGTATTAGGTGACCATAAGGTTTATTTCTATCCTTTTTAGAAGTGATACAGATATCAAAGTGTTGTATATAATTATGGACGGAATCAGACATGTTTGGCCACCAATAAAGTCTTGATGAGAGATCTAATGTCCTTTTGATACAAGGGTGTCCAAGCAAAGGAGGATCATGATGTTGTTTAATCAAGTCATTCCTGAGAGATTCTGGGATATATAGCTTGGAGTCGTGATAATAGAAATCAGCATTTTGAGTCAGATGTAGATGGGATCTCTGATTATCTGACTGTAGAGCAGTAAGGAGTTGAGTTTTAAATGTAGGCATCAGGCCCAAGAATTTGTCTGAAGGTATGATGGCAGTAACTTCTTGAGAATTTGGTGGTCTGGGATCTCTCCTGGAGAGAGAGTCAGCCTTCCCATTTTTAGATCCAGGTCTGTATACTATAAGATAGTTAAACCTGCTAAAGTACAGGCTCCATCTTACTTGTCTACTGGACAGAGTTTTATTTTTCTGCAGGAATTCCAGGTTGCGATGATCTGTATAGATTATGATAGGTTGTACTGTGCCCTCTAGAAGGTGTCTCCATGTATCGAAAGCATGTTTAATTGCGAGAAGTTCTTTTTCTCCGATGGAGTAGTTAATCTCGGCTGGAGAGAGTAGCTTAGAATAGAAAGCTACTGGATGAAGTGGTTGTGTAAGACTTTTCCTTTGGGAGAGAATAGCGCCAAGAGCAAAATCTGAAGAGTCTACCTCGAGGACGAATTGGAGGGAAGGATCTGGAATATAACTCATCCATAACAGCAAGGAAGGACTGTAAAGATGACAGAAGAGGGCTGTTTGACTCAAACAAAGTATCTGCCCAAATGCGGGGTTCCCCACGTAGATAAGTAATCATGCTCAACACCTTGGTCCTGTCATTAGGATATGTGACAGGTTTCAGACTAAATGTTAGTACACAAGCATTTCTGAATTGACGATACTGACGTCTGTCACCATGGAAAAAATCTGGCGGAGCAATGATTGGCTCAGTAACAGGCTGTGCAGGAACAGGTTTGCTAGAAACTGAATCTTGAATAACCTTCCTAAGGGTCTCATTCTCTACTTTTAAATCCCTGAGACCCTGGTTAAGTTCATCCACTCGTTTAGAAAGGTTATAAACAATTGTTGGGAGATCTGCTGGTTCCATTGTATGGCTTAGTTATTAAGTAAAGTCTATTTCAACTATGTAAGTGGAACGCAACTGCAGATCAATTATTGTTTTGTATCACCAGGGTTTTTGGGCTATTTAGGTGAGCATAGACCAGTAAACCTGTGGTGAATTAATATT